>NW_020954590.1:80522427-80553649 GCF_900497805.2 Vombatus ursinus
TTCCTTCCTTCCTTCCTTCCTTCTTTCCTTCCTTCCTTCCTTCCTTCCTTCCTTCCTTCCTTCTTTCCTTCCTTCCTTCCTTCCTTCTTTCCTTCCTTCTCTCCTTCCTTCCCTACTTCCTTGCCTCCTTCCTTCCCTTTTTACCCTTCCATCCTTCCTTTCCTTCCTTCCTTTTTCCTTCCTTCTTCATCACAATATATTCTACCCTTCCAAAATTTCACTGTAATCTACATGTCTAGTGATATCTTACATCACTTCCCTTCAAAAACTTATATTCTAGGCATATTGGATTTTTTTTGTCCTTTAAACATATCCTGTGCTTCTTGTTCCCAAATATTTCTTCACACTTTGATTGCCTTCTCCTACATTTCTGCCAAAACTTTTCAGTTTTTCAAGTCTAGCTCATATTCTCTATTAAGTCTTCTCTCCCTGTAGTTCCCTTTTTTGTGTTAGCTAACATTACTGTCCTCCCTATGTTTGAACTGCTTCTCTGAATTCTGTTTCAAGACTACTGCCTAGTCCTCTGAATGAGTTTACCTCGATGAACTCTGACCAAAGAGGCCATGTAGTATAGTAAAAAGAACACTGGATTTATAGTCAGATCTTGTTTTTGTCCTTTACTACTTATGTGACCCTGGTCCAGTCATTTATCTCCCTCTGGATCTCAGTTTCCTCATCTGTAGTAGAATGACAGGATTGGATTATATGTTCCCCAAGATCCCTTTCAGCTCTAAATCTATAATCCTAAAATCACAGATTAACATTCTGGTTACCCTTTCTGATCCCAGCTTATATTAAGTTTTCCTGACTCTAAGCATATTCTTTTCTTACTGTTAACTGCCCTTAACTGTGAACCCGCTTCAAGTCCACATGGACTAATAACAAACCCTTAAATTATAAGCTTTATTCTGCTGCCTAAATTAGGGTAATTTTATAATATCTAATTATCTTTGTGGAGAACACCACTATCCTTCCAGTCATCCAGGTTCACAGACTGAAAGTCATCCAAGTTTTGTTGTTTCTGCCTTCTTAACATTTCTCACATCCATCCCCTGCTCTCCTCTTACAGGACCACTAGGCTAAATTAGACCCTCATCAGCTTTCCCCTGGACTGCTGTAGTAGTTTTCTAGTTGGTCTTATTGTCAAGTTTGTCTTCTCTCCAAGTCTTCCTCCATAGAGTTGCTCAAGTGATTTTCCTAAAACATAGGTCTAACTATGCCATTCTCTTGACTATTAGGATTAAATATAAACATCTGTTTGCCACTTCATACCCTGACTCCATCTGCCTTTCTAGGATTATAAATTACTACCCTAATATCCGCAGATCACTCTGTCTGTCTCCCTCTGCTGACCTGGGCTAGAAAAAAAATTATCACTGTCACTATTTTCTTGAACTTTCTCAACAGGATTCAGGCAAGTGCATTTTCTAGATGTGTTTGGAGGAATTTTTTTGGTGGGGGAAGCCCTTTGTACTTCTTCCTATTACTCTGCTATCTTGGCTTCTGACATATTATATAACTTTCAGTGTTGTTTTGCTTATCTGTGATTCTTTCATTACTTCTTTTTGTTCTCTTCAACGAATTTTAGAAATAGATTCTTTTGGTTTCAACATCACTTTGATTTCCCCTGAATATCCTCTTTTCCCTTATAACAAAGAATTTTTTTTAAAGAAAGAGGGAAAAAAACACAAAACCCAATCAATATATGAAAAATATTATATGTAATAATCCATATTCATGGACTCAAACTTCTGCAAAGGATCAAGAGGACATGTTTACTCTTACTTCTTTGGAGCTAAGCTAGCTTTTTATAATTTTGCAACATTCAATTTTGATCATTTTGTGTTTGTTGTTCTTTTCATTTTACATTGTTGTAGTCATTATGGATATTGTTTATCTGGTTCTGTTTCACTTTGCCTCAGTTCATGAAAATCTTGTCATGTTTTTCTGTCTTCATAATATTTGTTGTTTCTTAATGTACAGTAATTTTCCAAATAGAATTTGTTTAAGCATTCCCTAATACATAGGTATCTACTTTGTTTCCAGTTCTTTGCTGTGAATACTTTAAATATCTTGACGTATATGGAGGGATGTATGCCTAGTAGTAGAATCTCTGTCTCAAATATTTTAACCATTTTATTTTTACAATTCCAAATTGTTTTTCAAAATGGTTGTACGAAGTCACGTCAATAATAATGCATAGTATACTTAGGAGGCAGTTAGGTTGCTCGTTGTATAAAGTGTTGGGCTTGGAGTCAGAAAAACCTGAATTCAAATCAGGCCTCAGACACTCACTAGCTGTGTGACTCTGGGCAAGTCACTTATACTCTGCTTGCTTTAATCCACTTGAGAAGGAAATGGCAAACCACTCCAGTATCTTTTCCAAGAAAACCCCATGGACAGTATGGTCTAAAAGGTCATGAAGAGTCAGACATGACTGAAGGACTGAACAACAAAAGCATGTCTCCATAATCCCTTCAACACTGACTTTTCTAGTCTTTTGTCACTTTGCCAATGTGCTGGGTAGGAGGTGAAACTTGTTGGTTATTTTTATTTGCATAGTTCTTATAATTTAGTGATTTGGAGTATTTTTTCATATGGTGATTAATAGTTTATGATTCATCATTTAAGAATTGTTCTTTAAGAAAGTGGACAAATCCTTTAACTACTTTTAGGTTTACGTATTTCTTTTTGTTTTAAATCAAACCTTTGTATATTTGATACATTTTCTCCCAGTTGGCTATGTCCCTTCTTATCTTAGCTGCTTTAATTTTATTTGTTGAAAAGCTTTTCATTTTCATGTAACCGAAGTTACGTATATGATCTTTTATTATTGACTCCACCTTTTTTTTGATGTCTAATTCAATGGATGTTATATGATCTGTTTCTCTTATCTTTAAAGGTATAGTCTCTAATATTCAGATCATATATTCATTTCAGAATTATTATGGAATATGTTGCAATATGATTTCTTCTAGACTGTTTTCTAATTTATCCAGAACCTCTTATCAAATAGGGAATTCTTAGGTAATTTATACTTTTGGTTTTATAGAGCACTATATTATTTGATTCTATTATTTCTAATCCTTCCTTAATTTGTTTCATTTTTCTATTTTTATGGATTTTTTAAACCAATACCAAATGGTTTTTGATGATTACTGCTTTATAATATAGTTTGAAATACTTCCCTTGCATTCCTGCCTTTTAAAATTATTTACCTCGGTAATTTAGATCTTTTGTTCCTTTAAATCCATTTTTGCATTATTTTATATAGTTCTATAAAGCATTTCTTTCATACTTTTATTGTCATTTTTATTATGTTGGCATGACTCATCATTTTTTATATTGTCATTTTTTATTACATTGACATGACTCAACCAGGAAGATTGAACAGTACTCTAGCTATTTAACTTCTTCATTTCTTTAAAGAGCTCTTTGTAATTGAATCAATACAAGCAGAGAGTGTGCTTGGTGTACTTTAGTAGACTGATTCTGAAACGTTTCACACATTTTGTAACTATTTTCTGTGAGATTTTTCTTCTTATTGACTCCTGGATTTTGTTACTATTATATAGAAATTCTGTTGATTTTGTCAGTTTATTTTTTAGCCTGCAGTTAATGATCTCAGTGTCTTTGCTGATTCCTAGGATTGTCTGAATAAACCGTCACGTCATTAGCAAGTTTTTTCTTCTTGTTTCTCATCTTAATGTTTTATTTTTATTTTCATTTATTATTGCTATTGCTGGCTATTCTACAACCATATTAGATAATAGCAGGAAAAGTACTATCCTTGCTTCACTCCTATATTGATTAGTGCATCTCCATTGCATATATGAAGCTTGCTTTTGGTCTTTGATAGATACTTTTTATGATACTCAAAAAGATCCCTCTATGTCTATGGGCATTCTCCATAAGAGTGTTCTTTGTCAGGGCAGCTAGGTGGTGCAGTGGATAGAGCACTGGCCCTGGAGTCAGGAGGACCTGAGTTCAAATCCGGCCTCAAACACATAACACTTACTAGCTGTGTGACTCTGGGCAAGTCACATAACCCCAATTGCCTCGCCCAGGAAAAAAAAAAAAGGTGTTCTTTGTCAAAGGCTTCCTTTCCCCTCCAATCTACTGAGATAGTCACATGGTATGGGGTATTTTTGTTTTTAATATGATTATATTAAATGTTTTCATAATGTTGAACTATACTTGTATCTCGAGTATCTAACTTATTCATAATCAATGATTTCTTGGATTCATTGTTGTAGTCTAGTTGATAGAATTTTATTTTAAAATTTTAATATCAATAATCACGATTTATGTTGGCTCTTATTTCTCTTATTCTGAGGTAAGAAGTCCATTAAGGCACAATACTTCCTCAGAGGAAATGCTCTCCCTGGACACCAAATCCTCCCCCCCCTCACATTAGACCCATTGTAAGATCTCCAACTTCTAGGAAAGACATATAACTCTTTCCTCGGGCTCTTAAATAGAACTTGGAACTTCCTTCATTGGGTTGAGACCTCCCCACTGTTTCAGTTTCTGACCTTTGCTACCACTTCCATTCTTCTCCAGTTCATCTTCTTTCTGAGTGACTATAAGATCTGTATCTTCTTTATCATGGAGATGTTTAGGGTTCATCCACATTCTCTTCCATCCTCTCCTTGTTTATGCATCCTCACAAATCAATGTTGTTGTCCCCACCCCCAACAAAATACATCAATTCACCAGGGGGGAAAGATTGTGGGGTTTAGTCCTTAGTGTTTCAGGCCTGTTCCTCCACTGTCATTTCTTCTATTTCTTTAAATTCCACTTCCATTTTAATCTCCTTGTGTACTTAAAAATATCTTTGTTCTGCATTTTCTAAACTTTACGTGTCATAGAGAAATGCAAATTGAAAGAACCATGAGGTTTCACCTCATAC
Source organism: Vombatus ursinus (assembly GCF_900497805.2). Lineage (NCBI taxonomy): Eukaryota > Metazoa > Chordata > Mammalia > Diprotodontia > Vombatidae > Vombatus > Vombatus ursinus. Next base: position 80,527,340 of record NW_020954590.1, read on the forward strand.
ACTATAAATTGAAGAAGGTGACAAAAAATCATAATAGTTAATGTTGAAGGGGTTGTGAAATGATAGGCACATTAATTCATATTTGGTGGAACTGTGAAATGGTATAGTTATTTTGGAAAGCAATTCAGAATTATGAAAATAAAATTACTGAAATGTCCATACCCTTTGAATCAAAGAAGCATGGAAAGAGTTACATGAACTGATGGAGAATGAAGTAAACACAGGCAAGAAAACAATGTACACAATAACTAAAACAATGTAAATGTGTATGTGACAAAATTAAAAATATCAAGCAGGCCTTGGCTTTACCCCAAGTAGTTTCTGGAGTCATATCAGTCGGAATTTATTCTCTGGCTGTGCTGGGTTTGGGCCGTGCAAAGTGGGTATTCTAGTTGGAACCAGTTCCGCCTTATAATTTCCTAACTTAGGGACCCTATAAGCAGAGGAAAACCCAATTTCCCCCATTATAATCCTCTCCTTCCTCTTCACATAACTGAGTAGCATTGATAGCTACTGTTTTTTGCAACAGGATGTGATCTCTGCCATGGCGGGGGGGGGATCTGTTTATTATTCCCAAAACACTTATCATGGATTGGAGTCCTACAAAAGTCTCTGTAAAAGGAGAACAATCTCCATGTAGGTCCCAAAATATAAGCCCTTGGGATGGTTTGTGTTTCCTGTCTGAACCTGGAGATTGATAGAAAAGGAGTGTTCAGTGATTGACTTAAGGATTAGAGGTCTCTGGTATTCATTTTTACAGCTGTTACCTTCTGAGTTTTCTTGCTTTATTGATCTGTGAATTCAGTTGAAACTGTTCTAACTGTTGAATAATTCTTCTTTTGAGTGTTTTTTTAATTTTTTATTTTTTGAATTAGTTGATGAGAGAAAAAATGTCTGGGTCTGCATCTTTTTAGTCACATCTGTGCATTTAAAAATATTTCAATGGCTCTTTTTTCTTTCTTTCTTTCTTTCTTTCTTCTTTTGGCAACCCTATTCCTAGCCCTCCTTTCACTCTCATTTCTATCACCCTGCCATTGGAAAAAAAGAAGAAAAACAAAACCCTTGTAATAAATATGCTTAGTCAAGCAAAAAACAGGTTTACACATTGTTTTTTTTTATCAAAAAATGTATGTCTTATGCTGTATCTTGAGTCTATCAACTCTGTCAGGAGGTGGGTAGCATGCTCTATCACTAGTGCTCTGAAATGGTTTATCATTGCATTGATCGAATTTATTGAATCTTCAAAATTGTCTTTAAAATGCTGTTGTTATTATATAAATCTCCTGGTTCTTCTGAAATCACTTGGCATCAGTTAATGAAAGTCTTCCCAGGTTTATCTGAACCTGAACCTTTTAAAATTTCTTATGACACACTAATATCCCATTGAATTCATGTATCATAATTTTTTCAGTCATTCCTCAATTTGTGGTCAACCAATTCTAGTTCTTTACCATAACAAAAATAGCTTCTTCTCCTTTTTTGTGCATGTGCATTTTTCTTTTGTGTAACTTTCTTTGATTTGCTTTTTGGAGATAGACAAGTAATGGCATCATTGGATCAAAAGGTACATCCAGTTTAGGGGGAGGTCACATTTATCAATCAATCAGTATGAGGTAAAACCTCAAAGTTGATTTAATTTGACTTTCTCTAATTACAAATATTTTTTCATGTTTATTAATTCTTGGCTTTCTTCCTTTGAAAATATATTGTTCACATCTTTTGACCATTTATCTATTGGGAAATGGCTCTTGATCTTTTATATTTGAATCAGTTCCTTATGTATCGGATATAAGACCTTTATCAGAGAAACTTGATGTAAAGATTTTTCCTAATTACTTGTATCCTTTTTGATTTTAGTTGCATTGGTTTTTTTTCCATCTAAAACCTTTACAATTTTATATAATCAGAATTGTCCATTTTATTGCCTGTGATCCTCTCTATCATTTGTTTCATCTTGAACTCTTCCTCATTCAGAGTTGCAAAAGTTTTTTTCTTTCCTGCTCATTTAATTTTTTAATTATGTAAACTTTTAAATTAATGTCATGTATTCATTCGGAGTCTCCCCACCAACCTTTTTGTTGCCAGATTGCTTTCTGCTTTCCTCAGCAACTTTTTCTCAAATACTGGTTTATCAACACTATACTATATTCGTTTGCTCCTGTATGTTGTGTGATGTACCTTATCTGTTGCACTGTTTGAGTTACCTACTTTTTAACAAGTATCAAATAGTTGTGATGACGACTGCTTTGTAGTATGAGAATCTAAACTGATAAACCCAATTTCTTCTCACTTTTTTCATTATTTCTCTAGAGATTTTTGATCTTTTCTTCTTCCAGATGAATTTCACAATTTTCTAAGTCCACAAACTAATCATTGAATAAGTAAACTAAAGTAGGCAGCATTATCATTTTAATTATTTTGGCATAGTCTAATCATGTACAATTAATATTTCTTTAATTATTTAGGTTTTTAAAATTATAATGCTTTGTAATATATATATGTATATATATATATACATATATATTCATATGTGAAAAATTTTTCCCCCTGGTAAAATATAAGCTCCTTGAGGGCAAAGACTGTTTCATTTTTGTCTTCATTTCCTTAGTATTTGGTTCAGTGTCACAAACATAATGAGTGTTAAACAAATGTTGATTGAGTGATTTATTATTCATTGATGAAACTTAATTTTGAGTTATTGCTCCCTCTTAAAAATTCTATATATCTGATGAACAAGTCTTGTTTTTGTGCCCAACTTCAATGAATATAAAAAAACACTCATATTAGCACACCTAATATTTTGAGTATATTACTGATCTGTGAGTCTTATTTACCTTATAGTTATTTTAATGCTACTGTTACTATGATTTCATAGTAATTGGGTGACTCTAATCCTGTATGGCAGCTAGGTGGCACAGTGGATGTAGAACACTGGGCCCGGAGTCAGGAAGACTCATCTTCCTGAGTTCAAATCTGGCCTTGGACACTAGTTGTTTGACCCTGGGCAAGTTACTCAATCCTGTTTGCCTCAGTTTCCTCATCTGTAGGAGAAGGAAGTGGCAAATCACTCCAGTATCTTTGCCAGGAAAACTCTAAATGGCGACGTGAACAGCTTGGACATGACTGAAAATGACTGAACAAATAAACACCCCCCCCCCCCAAATCTTTACAGCATCTAAATCAGGGCAAGTTACCCAGCTCCTCTGTGGTCCAGGGAACTCTGGGAGCCCTGTTACCAAAGCTTGCAGATTTGCTCAAGGGAGGGAGTTTTCACATCTCACACTAATGGAACCATAGATCTGGACCATCCAACTAACCAACCAAAAAAAGAAACCAAGAAAAATCTTTACTATAGGAAACTTCAGGATAAGAAAATCCCTCCACTAAAGTAGATCTGTAACTATTATTCTGAGAGCTGCCTGAGAACTTAAATAACTTGCCTTGTATCTCATAGCCAGTATATGTCAGTGGCAGAACTTGAGCTCATATCTCTTGACTCTAAGGCCCAGGCCTCTATGTACTACTGACATGCTGTCCCTGAGACCTAGGGTATATAAAGACAAATGAAAACAAATCAGGCCTTCCTAACTCTAATGCTAGCTTTATCCAGTAACCATGCTGCTTCTCAAATACTTGTCTGATAAATATTTCTAGCACTGTATGATGTGGTATTATATTACCTTATCTTTGATTTGTAGAATTCTGGAAAACATTAGTTTGCAGTGAATCTCATTTGTTGGGATGTTGTAGATGAGTACAGTGAATATAAATGATATAATCAAGGGGAAAGGCAAATATTTAAAATACAATAGAACAGAACAAAAACAGAAGATATATTGTAGAAAAGGGCAAAAGGAAGCAGAGATGAGATGGAAGGAGGGAAGCAGAGAGGGGAAGTTTATGGGAAAAAAAGGCATTCTGATACATGCTGATGCCTCAAAGAATAGAGCTAGGCTTCCTCAGTTTTAGCTATTCGTCCTATGCTACAGTGCTTTACCTTAGCGAAAGAGCTTAGATTCTCGAAGTCCTCTTATGACAGAAAAGGGAAACTCAATGGAGGCCTTCAGACCATTTTTTTTTTATCATGGGCCCTTTTGGGGTCATGTCTTCTGAAGCCTATGAATCCTTTCTCAAAAGAATATTTTTAAAAGCACAAAACAAAACATATCATTACAAAGCAAACCAATTCTTTTGAAATATAGTTAATAAATATTATAAAATACAAGTTCAGGGCCTAAGTTAAAATTCCCTGCTTCTAGATTTTGACTTTCATGGCCTTTGCCTCTTTGGATGGTGCTAGCATTGGTAATCTGCTCTCCTAGTCCCTGCTTCTCTTTCTGAGGGCTGGGTTTGCTGAATTCTCACTTATGTCCCCTCCCCCCTCCAACAACCTTTGTGGGGAAAGTTATCACCAGAATGAGAAAAAAGTTTCACAGAATATGGTTTCACTGTATACATAGGACTAAATAGGCTCAGGAAATTAAACTCCAGTGACATTTGCTACTCTCTACTACTGTAATATAGTGTGCTTTCTCACATTTTGAAGGACACCAGAACAGCAACTAGTGGGACATCATTGTAAAACTATAATTTATGTGTCATAAAATGCTACTCGAAGACAGTAATAGAAACAAGGATTATCATTTGATCTAAATATGTCAATAAATCTCTGAGTTAAATGTCACATCTATTAGTTAAAAGGAGGGAAAAAAGGGTATTAATATTGCTTTCACTCAGCAACAAAAGTTCATGAGTGAGGGGAGGGAAGGTAAGTGATTAGCAATATGCCTTGCACATAGTAGGTGTTTTATAAGTATTTATTGACTCACTGATGGAGGGAAGGTGGGAAGTATACCATAAGGCCCTTTTCTTTATTTGGTCTTATTTCATAAAATGAAATGAATATTAACATTCAGAAATGATCACACATTTAAAAAATATCACTAAGGGTGGCAGCATGGTATAGTGGATAGTGAGCTGGCCAAGAAGTAAGCCAAGGAGATCTTCCCCCGTCTGACTCATACTGTCTATGTGACACTGAGCAAGTCACTTAATCATTCAGTGCTCTAAGTAGCTCTTTGAAACTCTTAAATTGAGAAGAAGATGCAGACTTGCTCTGCTAGGAGTTGTTTCTTCATCCATAGTTTCCTATATCAATGAAATCACAGGTTTAGTCCCTCTCCACTGAGTAATTAAGTACGCTGGAGAGTTAGCTTGCTTAGCCTTCTTATAGATCTTAAGACCATCAATTTAAAGTTGATTTGTACAACACTTATGAACAGACACTAACATTTTAGAAGTAACATTTCTGACATATATTCTAACTCATGAGTTGCCTTTGGACTCATCATTTCTTGTTCTTTGTAATTTTGTAGTTAATAGCTGGAGTTTTACAAGGTAATTACTTCCCTCTGTTTTCTGCTATTGGGATGATCTAGCCCATCACCCTCAGATCCATCTTGCTGAAAGGTACAAGAAGTTTTGCTTGTATTATTCCTTGCTGCCATGCTGTACATTGGCTGATTTTTTTTTCCAAAGGAGAAGGAAAATGTATTGAGTGTGCAATGGAAGAGAGCATTTTTCCAGTTCAATAGCTCCTGCTGAATTGTAAACAATCAGGTTGCTTCAAAAGGAGGGTAACATGGCCCTTAACTACTAAGACAGCTAGTAGCAGCCTAGTTTACTGCTTCTGCCACCTGCCTTCTGGCTTAACGTTGGAAGCAAGAAGCATGCAATTAAGTATGAGGAAATGAAAATAAATGACACTGTTCATTGCACATTACAAAGTGCCTGGAAGAAAGAATGCTGTCTGCAAAGACCCGATGACCCCTCAGGAAAATGTGCTTCTGCCTAGGAAAATACTGGTGAATGAGACACTGACCCTGGTTTTATCTGTCATCAAATATACCCATTGTTTTCTTAACACCTCTCAACTTCCTTCCTGGTTAAAAAAAATGGGAGGTGATGTTTAAAAAAAAAAAAAAAGCAAGCCAAATCATCTGATTTGTTGATTTGAGCTCCAGAAATGCTCAGACCCTCATTCTTTAGGGATTTGAATAAAAACATAATAACTTTGAGCTACCTATAACATAATCATGGGGGGAAAAGGATCAGCTGATTGAAATTTAAGATCTATTAAAATACCTTAAACCAAAAAAAAAATCCACTTTGAATTACCAAATCATAACCAAATAAGTTAAAAATGTCTTGAGTTTAATTTATTTCAAAATTTGTTTCTTAAAAAACACACAAACAAACAAACATCTGCTTGTTGCATCCAGTTCACCCAGTAGTAAGAAATGGAGGATTTGGTAATCAATTCTTAGTTTAAAATAAAATAGAATGTTTACTCCCCAAATTGGTATGACATTGGATAGCCACATATCTATGATTCTTTTAGTAAGTGAGCATTTAGGAAAACACATGTAAACATAAATGATTATATTTCATTTGAGGACTGTGGAAGCCTGCTTTTCTTCATTCCTTCTCTACCAGCTTCCCTTAGAATCTGAGAAAATAGGCACTGGCAGTGTAGATTACCCTATTGTATTTTTGATAAACAGACAGAACTGCTTCATTCTGAATTTAGAGATGAAAGCTGGGAAAGGAGTTGTATTTGGTCACAAAGCTCAAGGGAAAGGGACTTAACTAGTCATGGACAGAACTCTCATACACTTAGTCTTAGGATTTCAGGCTGATTTAGATACAGAAATAATTTCAAGGAGCACATCATCTTACAAATCATGATACTATATATATTTAATAACTGATAGAAAGAAACTGATCCCTAAGTTTACTTAAACATGTTCTATTCTATTTCCTGCATCTAAAATGCAGAGGAAAAAAGGAATCTGACCCCTTTAATAAATAGAAGAATCTGTCCCCAAATGCAGGTTCTGAAGGGAGCATATGCTGCTGAAGCAGAGACCATAGTGTCCTTCCATTTTTTTTTTTTTGAAAGGCAGATGGTTGCCAGGAAGCAAACAGAAAGAGAAATGAAGAGTTTTAACTTAGTTCAGATCTTTGCACATAGTAGGCACTCCATAAATATTTATTGAATTGAATTGAATAGCAGGCAAAGGGTAACCTAGAATGAAAGAAAAGAATAGTCTGTAACAGGAAATAAAGACTGACAGAGTTGTGAAATGATCTAAGAATAATAAGGAAATAAGAGGTTGTTAATTATCCCCCGGTCTAGAGAGCCATTGAAAATAGCCTGGGACTGCCAAGCCCATGGGCTCTGAAAGGAGCTTGGGGGGCAGTCTGTGGGTTAGAGAAACAGAATGGGGCTGCAGAAAACCAGTTGAGAGAAGCACAGCTTTTAGTAGTTAAGCAGTGGGAATAATACTCAACTTTAACTTAGAAGTTTGTTGTGATTTTGATTCTTGTTCATTAGATAGAAAGTAGAAAATTGGAATATATGTGTTAAAAGTTAATTAAAAATTATGTTTTTTGAATAGCAAGCCCTCTGGTCTACCTTTTGAACTTGATACTCACTGGTTTACAGGTTTGGTCCCTAGGGGCATGACTATTTACCCAAATTCAAAGGTGCTCTTTGGATCTTCACTAATAAAAATATTGTTCACAAGACTCTGATTGTGAACTTAGCTTAATAGTTAGCTGATAGATACAATTAGCTCAAAACAAAGGTATTTACTAAGATGGGATAATTACTAAATGGTTAAGAAACATCCCTGTCCTTAAATCTGGTGTGTATCCCCTATAAATATACATAGCATCTTTGGAAAGAGTGGTAGCAAATATTCCTTTGGGAATGAAGCACACACATACATGTGGCTAGGGCACCTCATAACTCTGGTACATTAGGGCCCCTGAGTCCTTATTCTTTTCTTAAGACGTTCCTATGCAGCTATATTTTGGGTGCAGCATCTCTGTCAGTCAGATTGCTAAACTTGGGCTCCCTGTATCAATTTCATTCTGCAGCTCAACTCTTGACATACAGGCCTAGTTCACCCTTGAATAGTCATCTATCTTCTCTGATACCAGAGGTCACGACCTTGAAGCTGGTTTCTGCCCCCAGTTCTCTGAGTCTCTGGATGTCTTCCTCTGCTCTCTGCTTAATTTGATATCTCCTACCATAGAAGCAGTTACATGGCAATATGTGATCATGAATGGAGGGCGAGGGAGAGGTGAGAAGAGAAAATCCCCTTTCCCTTCTCTACCCACTGGTAGAAGTTGAGGAGTTACCTTCACAAAATTGCTCCCTACTTAGAATATATTACCTCTCAAAGCTGGTAAGGTTTCTTTTAAAGGCCTTTATGGATGTGGCCAATCTATAGTCAGCCATTGGAAAGCTGCCCTTCTAATTCCATCTGGAATAATTTCGCTCTTTTTAAAAAGGAATAGCAGGGTATAAAATTATCTTTGCACTTGGTTTAGACATATTAATACCTCATTTCTGTTACTTGACCTTTAATTGTTTATAACAACTGGTAGTACGGGGAACCAAATCCTCCCCTCTCCCATATAAAAAGCAAAAAGGAGCAATACTATGTTTTATCTCTTCTACTTTCAATTAGCTACATGCAAATAAATTTAACTACTGCATTAATTCTACCTTAAAGAGATGATTAACTTTAAAATCATCACAGCTGAGATTTTGCATTGTGAACTCATATTTATTTCTATTTTGCAACGTATCTGCAAATGACTTAAGAATCTGGACAAAGGGAAACACATGAGCACTATGGTTATTCTTTGTGAATGGAAAAAGAGAGCTCTCTAATGAAAGATGGGTGTCTTAGGCAATCTTGTTCCTACTTGCTTCAACAATCTATCAATAATCAACAAGTATTTATTGAGAATTTACTGGGTGGCCATGTCAACCCTGCCCATGTTTGGGAGTTCCAGATCTCCATATACCTATGGGCAACCCCCGGCTGGGTTATCAATATCTCAATTTCAACATCTGGAAAACTGAACTCATTATCTTTCCCCTGAAACTTGCTTTTCTTTCCTACTTTTCTATTTTCTAAGAGATACCACTACTCACCTGATCTTCTGTGTTTGAAATCTTGTTATCTTCAACTTTTCTTTCTAACTCAGCTTTCACATTCAATCAGATTCATATGATTATGTAACTAGAAAGGACCCCAGAGATCATCTAGTCTAGCCAGTATATGGAAAGGAATTCCATCTACAGTATTCCTGGCAAGTGGTTACCTGTCCTGGAATCCCATTTGACTTTTAGATAAGTACAAGTTTTTTCTTTAAATGGATCCGACATCTACCTGCCTGGCACATAATAGGTACTTAATAAATGGTTTTTCATTTGATTTGAATTCCTGAAACTTTTTTCCACTGCTCCTGGTTCTTCATTCTAGTTCCAAGCAGAACAAGTCTAATCCCTTTTTCCCACAGCTTTAAACACCAAGTCCTATCAATGTTATCCTCTGTAATATCTTTCACATGTCTTTGTTTCATGGGTTGCCATGGAGAGGTGTATGATGGGTGTAAGCAGGCTGTAATACATTACAAAGAAGAATTGTAAAGGGGAAGCAGCATAAAGGATTTCATCAGAGAGATGTATGACTGGAAGAAAAAAAGATGGGACAAGGAGAAGAGTAGGAAGAAAGTTATTTTATGGTGGACAGATCTGTGTATCATTTCCTTCCTGTCCATGCTTCTGACTTTCCAGAAATTAACTTACTGACTCAGTAACAGTTTAACCCTGGAGTCCTTCAGCCTCCTCACCTAGGAATATCCCTTTTCTCTACCATGCTGGCTCACTTTCCCAATTGATGCATTCCTTCTGGGGTCTTCATTTTGGTGAGGGGCCCAGACCCACCAACCTTCATTTGTCTCCTGGTATGCTTCTCTGACTTTCTGGATTTTAACACCATGGTCTCCACATAGGTACTTTTATTTTCTCCAGTCTCCTGCTTTACAGGTCCATTTTGTGTGTCTTTTTGTTTGTATTTGTATCCTTACTGTTTAACACAATGTCTGGCTCATAGCAAACACTTAATACACTCTTGTTGTCTTGTTGCCCTTAAACTTACAATGTCAAAAGAACTAGAGAGAGGCCCCAACATGTTGGGTGAATGTCTGGTGGAAGATTTACAAAGGTCAACAAATCAAACCAAGAGTTTATGATGTGCCAGCCACTGTGCTAAGTGCTGAGAATACAAAGAAAGGCAAAAAATAGTTCCTTCCCTCAAGAAGCTCACATTCTATTGGAGGAGGCAACATGCAAATAACTATGTACAGATAAGATATGGACAGAGTAGATGGAAGGCAAGTTTAGAGGGGAAGGCACTAGCACTATAGGGCCAGGCGAAGGCATCTTCTAGAACATGGGATTTGAGCTGAGTTTTGAAGGAAATCAAGGAAACCTGAGAGGCAGAAGTAAGGAGGGAAAGAGTATTTCAGGCTCAGGGAGAGCCAATGTAAATACAGAGAGACTGCAGGTGGAGTGATATATTGGAAGAACAGCAAGTAGGTCAATGGAGCAGGATCATAGAATTCATGGAGGGGAATAAAATGTAAGAAGATTGGAGAAGAGATCAGGTTTTGAAGGGCTTTAAATACCATACAGAGGACTTTGTAAATGGACAGGATGGGCAGGTATGGATGGTATGTGTTTTGTATTGCTGGGAGGAGTGACAATGCACAACCAAATGTGCATTGTAAAGGAAAGCAAATTTCCACATTGATTATTTCTAATTGACAAGATCAAAGATTCATTTAAGTAATTAAGTGATATCTCTCACACTAGACTTTTCTTTGTCACTGCCCTCATTATCATCCATACGAGTTATTGTAAAAGCTCGTAACAGGTTTTCCTTCCCTCCTTCCTCTCTTTTTGTTCCTATCCATAGATCTGAGCATGCCATGCTTTTGCTCAAAATTCTTTAGTGGCTCCCTATCCCCCCTGGAGTAAAGTTCAAATTCCTTTGTCTAACTTCCTTACCCTGAATGTCTGCATCATACAAGTAGTTCATATAATGCAGATCTTATATCTCACTAGTAGTTTCACAATAAATGAAATTCAAAGCCCAGTGCCCTGACTACAATATTATTCTGTCAAAGGAGAAAATAAACAGGAACAGCATCTTGGTGGGATATTTTTCTTTTTTCAGACTAAACTTACCTTTCTTTGAATAGGGAATGAATCCAACAGGCAAAGCCTTTGATGTCCTTCTCATTATGCTCACCAGAGGCAGAACTCTGTCTTGTGGTTCTAGTCACAATATCTAAGTACAAATTTCTCATCCTTTCCTTGTGAGACAATTTAGAGAAGGATGATCTGTCAGAGTATTTATAGAAGCCATTAACATGATGAGTGGAGTCTACTGTTAACTGATGGCTCTTTAAAAATATAGCCTTAAGAAGAGAAAAGGGGAACTTGTGGGGTGCCTTTTTCAAATAGCAGATTGCTATATTTGGGTGGTCTAAGGATTAGGACAAATGTCAAGGACTGTGCATCATAGGAAAGCAGCTCATTATAGCTGCACACGCATAATGCTGTATTCAAGGTTGAGTAGTTGATTTTGTTACAAACACTAATTTTCAGATTATGCAATTTAGTATTTTTAATTAGCCAAGACTGCTTCTGGATATAGATTTACTACACCCCTTTACATATGGCTTTCTTTATGTGATAAAAATCTCACAGATTTTATTTTGGTTTTGAAATAGGTCAAAGTAATTGTTTTGGTATGTTTTGCTCTGCCCTCCCCCCAGAAAGAAATTAACTCTGAAAATTTATGTTTTTTAGGTCTTTATAGTCCAATCCTGCAGGAATCTTAAACATCATTAAAATTAATGAGAGTTCTTCATATAAAAATGTATAAGTCTTGTCATTTTAGTGCTTTGTGTTGACTAAAATTTCCCTTTGCTATTGAAATCTATTTATAAAATGGTAAATCATTTGGCAATTTAAATTTTTTAAATGGCTGCTGCATATATCTAGTATTTTTATCCAACGTCTTTATTATTGGCAAAATGATGTAGGTAGTTTGAGGAAAAGATTCATAATGCTTTCCTTTAATTTGTTAAGCCTATTTAGTTTGATTGGACATGTCTCACATTCAGATAATGTGAAAATACAATAAACTGACAAAAATCCTATCCCTGGCAATGGAGACATTCCTCATAGGGATGAGTTCTTAGACATGATGCCAAAAGAGCTTATGGGCTGCCAATATTTTTTATAGTCAGAATATTACTAGGGACACAGAAAATATAATTTTGCAAAGTAGACATAGAAGACATGTTAGTTTTCTGTGGCCTTTGCAAGAGTTTCAGATAGATTACTAATACACTTCCTTTTCTTCTAACCTTTTTTTCCATTTGAAATTACTTTCCTCTATCAAAAAGATTTAGCATTGTAATTTTCCTTTATCATTTTACAAATACTTATTTTCTCTCCTTCCCTCCTCATTGCTCATGCCAAATTGACCAAAAACATGCACAAAAATAAAAAAACCCAAAACAACCAAATGTGCATTGTAAAGGAAAGCGAATTTCCACGTTCATTATTTCTAAAAATGTTATGCTTCATTCCCCCATCTTGATGACATTGTAGCTGTGTCAGGATGTAGGTGGCATGCTTTACATTTAGTCCTCTGGAATTGTGACTTGTCACTATATTGATCAGAGTTCTTAAGTATTTCAATGTTATTTTTCTATATAATTTTGTTGTATATTTTTTCTGTTTCTTCTCACTTCATTCTTCATCAGTTCATACAAATCTTCCCAGTTTTCTTTGAAACCATCCATTTCTTATGGAACAATAATATTACATTTCATTAATTTACCTTAATTTTTTGTCATTCTCCAATAGATGGAAACTCCTTGGTTTCCAGTTTGTTTGTTTGTTTGTTTGTTTTTTTGCTATCAAAAAAAACTAATTAGCTATAGGTATTTTTTAATCTATATTCTTTTTCCCTTGCTTGGATCTCTTTGGGGTAAAAACATAGTAGTGGTATTATTGGGTTAAGGGGCATGATCAGTTTAGTAACCTTTGGGGCATAGTTCCAAATTGCTTTTCAGAATAGCTGGACCAATTCATTATATCTCTATCAACAGAACATTGGTATTCTTATTTTCTAATATTCTCTCTAATTATTTTAATTTTCAATATTTGGATATCTTTGCCAATCTGGCTAATGTGAGATAAAACTTCAGAATTGCTTTCATTTTAATTTCTCTAATTTTTAGTGATTTGTAAATTTTTTAAACATAGCTATTAATAACTTAGATTTCTTCTCTTGAAAACTGTCTGTCAATATTGTTTGATCATTTGTCTATTGGAAATTGGTTCTTTTCCTTATAAATTTGAATCAGTTGACTATGTGTCTTGTATATAAGATCTTTACCAGAGAAATTGACTGTCAATATTTTTTCACTAGCTACCTGTTTTCTTCCTAACAGCTTTAATTTTGTTTGTGCAAAATTTTTAAAAAAAAATATACTATCAAAATTTTAAATTTTATCTTCTGTGATCCTTTTTATCCCTTATTTGGTCATGAATTTCTGGCTTATCCATAATTGCAAAAGATAATTTCTTTTTCTTGCTTCTCTAATTCATTTATGATATGACCTTTCTAAGTGATGTATCTATTTGGAGCTTATCTTGGTATTTACTGTGTGAGATATTTGTCTATATCTAATTTCTGGCATATTGCTTTCTAGTTTCAAATAGTGACACCTTATCCCAGGAGTTGGAATATTTAGTTTTTTTTTTAAATACTAAGCTCCTAGTTACAATCCATCTGAATATTGTGTACCTAATCTATTGCATTGATCAATCTTTCTACTTTTTAGCCTCTTCTAAATATTTTTTAATGATCACTGCCTGTAGTGTAGTTTAAGATCTGGTACTGCTTGACTCTCTTTTTGACACTTTTTTTGGGCTTTTCATCCTTGAAATTCTTGACCTTTGTTCCTCTAACTGAATTTTGCCATTATTTTTTTCTGTTTCTATAAAATAATCATTTCATAGTTTGATTAGTATGGCATTGAATAAGCAATTTAATTTCAGTGGTATTGTCATTTTTGTTGTATTGTGATGTTATCTTAATAAATAATGAACATTTCTCCAATTATTTATGTCTATTTCTCTTGAGTGTTTTATAATTCCATTCCTATAGTTCTGAAGTATGTCTGTGTAGGAAGACTCCCGAATTTTTGTACATTCTGTACTTATTTTGAGTGGGATTTCTTTTTCTTTGTCTTCCATGTAGGTTTTGTTGATAATATATAGGAATACTGATGATTTATTTTATGTCCTGCAATTTTTTTGAAATTAGATCCAATTAAGTTTTAGTTGGTTATCTAGGATTTTCTAAGTAAATCATTAAACCATCTGCAAAAAGGAATTTTTTCTTCTTTGGATAGTCTTATTCCTTTGATTTCTTTTTCTTGTATCACTGATATAATAAGCATTTCTTATCCTATGTTAAATAGTAATGGTGATCACTTATTTCTAATTCCCATTCTATAAGAATATATATTTTGGTCTCTTGGGGAAACTTATAAATCATCTTTATAGGAGTGTAAATTTGAAATTGAAAGAGACCTTAGAAAGTGGCTGTTCTAGTTATTTTTCAGAGGAGGAAAATGAGGCCCAGAGTAAGGAAACAGATCACAAAACTAGTAAATAGAGATAGTCACCTGCCAAAATGGCTGCCTGAAAGGGAGATTGCCCAACTTCCATATACCTACTTTAGGGGAAAATAAAAACACAAAACTAGGAGTCTGCATGAAAAGAATGATGATCAAGAAATCCAATGAGAAATGAAAGTAAATGATCTCTTCCACTTTAGAACTGCACAAATGTTAGAAGCCAGTGGGAAATAATAAAGAGCAAAAAAAATACTGCAAGCATATAGAAAGGAGGAATTAAAGTTCTAAGGGACTACAGTAAAAATCACACAGCTTCTATTAAAAATCACAAGAGATCTTGAAATACAATAATCCAAAAGACAAAAACTATAGGCTTATAATTAACAATAACTTACTATACAAAGCTGAATTTAGCAGAGGATTTTTTTTTTAATGTTCCATAGATCCTTTTAGCAGTCTGGTTAAGCTTATAAATCTTTTCTCAAATAATAGTTTTGAATAAATGAGTAAAATTTAAAATAAATACCATAACAAAGGAAATCAGTTATATTAAATATACTTATCAATATTTTTTAGAAGTTTACATATCTCAGATTAAGAACCCTTGTAATTCAGGAGAAAAATGGATCTTTAATGAAATAGAAGGCAGCTAGATGGAGCAGTAGATAGAGTGCCAGGCCTGAAGTTAGGAAGAGTCATTTCCTGACTTCAAATCTGACCTCAGACACTTATTGTGTCACCCTTGACAAGTCACTTTATACTGTTTGCCTCAATTCCTCATCTGTAAAATAATCTGGAGAAGGAAATGGTAAACCACCCCAGTATCTTTGTTAAAACACAACTGACACAACTGAACACAACAACGCAATAGAAGACCTTCAAAATTTCTGATGAAAAGGCCAAAACTCACTAGGAATTTCAATTACAGATACAAGTATCCAGAAAAACCAAATGAATTTATTATACAGTTTGGAAGGAGATATATGATAATTCTGTATTTATATTCCAAAAGGGGAAGAAGAAGAAGAAGAAGCAAATTTCCCTTTAGAACCTTAATGTCATCAAAGGGTACTTAAAGAGTTACATAAGAAAAATAGAGTTTGGGGGAGTAGATTGATTTTTTTTTTTGAGTACTTGAAGAAGTTTACACAAATATGGAAGAAAGGTTGGGAAAAGTGGCCATCAGATAAATCTTATTCATCTAAAGTGGACAAAGGAAGGTTGAATACATACACCAATAGAAACAATTTGGTGTAGAAATATTAACTTGGTTTTGTTAACATATAATCAGGTATAATATTTATGAACAATATGGTTTATTTTCTCTTCAATTGTTATAGATTCTCCTTTTTAATTTTTGATAGGACAAATTTGCTTTCTTCTCTCCTTTTAAAAATCAGGTTATCTAACTGCTACATATTTTATTAACAGAAAAATGGATCCTTGTTTTATTCATCAATTCAATAGTATTTTTGTATTTAATTTTATTAATGACTTCATTAATTTTCAGAGTTTCTACTCTGTTTTTTTAGTTGAGAATTTTTTATTTCAAGCTCAAGCATTTTAAACTGCACGTTCAATTCATTGATTTGCTTTTTGTCTCCTTTGCTGATAAAAACACATGTAGATATAAATTTTGACCTTAGGACTGCTTTGGTATATTGTCTCATTATTGTTATTTTCTTTGATGAAATTTTCTATTGTTTTCATAATTTCTTTTTTGATGCACAACTTCTTTAGACTTATGTTATTTAGTCTCCAATTACTTTTAATTCTTTCTTTAAGGGGGTTTTATGAAATATAATTTTTATTACCTTATGATTAGTAGATAATGTATTTAGCATTTCTTCTTTTCAATATCCTAATGACGCATCATTATAATCTAGTTAAACAGTCCATTTGGGTAGAAAATACTTTCTCTTAAGTATTTTATATACTCTCTAATATTTCTAACATCCACTTTCTATACGTTCTAATACTTTCTTCTCCCATTCAGTAATTGCCAGAGATTTATCATCTCTAATTTTTCTGAAGTTATACTGAAGCATTGTATTTCTCACTTCTCTTTTCATTGGAATTGTCTATGTCTGAAAGTGGTACATTGAGATCCCTCACTGTTATCCTTTTACTATATCCCTCCCCATTTGATTAACTTCTTTTAAGCATTTAGATGCTATGTTAATAGGTGTGTACATATTAAATAAATATTGATAGTGATTCATCATCTATGATGTCTTTAAGCATGACATTATTTCCCCAATTAGTTCATATACATTTATTTACTTTAGCCTTATCTGGAAATACATAAAACTTTTTACTTTTTTTTAATCTTTTTACTTACTTTTACAAATGTATGTGTATTTTATGTATATTTGCATATACAAATACTTTAACCTTATCTGGAAATACATAAGACTCAGCAAGCAAACAAGGTAAAATAGGGAATGAAATAAAGAGGGAGGATAATACCAAGGAGGGATTAGTCACAAGGACAACAAGCTTCTTAATCCTGAATTTGGAACAAAAAAGAAAAGAAAATAACTAGGATCAAAAGAGTTGCCTTAGAATGCCTCTTAGACAACTGAGGAATGGCTGAACAAATTGAGGTATATAAATGTAATGGAATATTATTGTGCTATAAGAAATGATGAAAGAGATAATTTCAGAGAATTCTGGGCAGCATGAAGTGATTCAAAGTGAAAAAAAAAACCAGAAGAACAATTCATACAAGAACAATAAAATGGTAAACTTTGAAAGATTTAAAAACTCTGATAAATGCAGAGATCACCCATGTCTTCAGGGGAATTATGATAAAACATGTTACCTATATCCTGACAGCTTATGGACATAAGATGCAGAAAGAGACATACATTTTTAGAGGTGGCCATTGTGTGGATTTTGTCTATTTGTTATGATTTTCAAAAATCCTCTTTTCCCACTCTTTTAATTGTGGAGAGGGATGGGAAGAGGTAGACAAGGGTTGGCAATAGGGATGATATCCCCCAAAAGCCACTGTAACATTTTTTTTTAAGGAAGTATGGAAGAGAATAGAAGATTGTTCAGAAGGTAGCATAGACAAGCATGACAGTTTTGAAAATAATGTATGTGGCATGTTTCTATTCTCAAACATTAATATTACTTAATAAAGGGGTATCTGCCTATCTCAAAAATATCCTGGCTCTGCTACTTACTGCCTTTGTTACTATCAATAAGTCGCTTACTGTCTCTTGCTTCTTGTTTAATATTGGGATGAATCACTTAGATTCATCTGCAACTTCTACCCATTACTTTCTATCCTCTAAAATAAAGGGATTCTATTAGATTTTTTCAAAGTTTCCTTCTCCCTAATCCCCAGTTCTAAATCTATGTTTCTACTTGGGGAGTTTTTAAACTATTTGTCAGGTACTCAAAGAATGTCTACCAATCTTCTTGCTTTTTGATGAAGAAATGTAAATTTTTCCATAGCTGCCTTAGGGTTATAAACCCTATGTTTTGGTTACATCATTTGAGTATTTGTTAGGATGTTTCCCAGATTATTTATGGTTCATTCTTGTTCTGAAAGGCTAGAATTACATAAGTGCTACTTGATTTAAATGTGTTCTGCTGACTGACCTTTGATTTCAATGTGTCAATAAATCTCTTGACATATCTACCCACAGCTTTCTCCTTGATAGCTTTAAACTTGATAAGTCCTAGTTGGAGGAGAACACGGTATTTGTAAATATTACTTTCATCTACTGATTCAATTTGATCTACAGACTCAAGCTCAAAGCATCTAGTCTTTGTCTTTTTTTTGCATACATTAAAAATTTGACACTTATAATGTCCAAATGACAAATTTAGTATCATTGAAGAAAAATTCCACAAGGTAAAGAGCCTGTAAAATGTGCTTTTTGGTGGAACTATTTAACTGAATAATATCTGTGTAAATATTTTTCCTCAGAAGTCTTCTTCATTTTGCTAATTTTACCATTATTTTTATCCATAGAAGCAAATTATCTTGACCATAATAAGAACAAAATCCTGACAAGCAAAGGATGCTATGTAGCAAGACCCCCTAATATCAACATGTTATACAAAATGTAGACAAGAAACTTTATACTGGTCAGAATGAGGGGTCCTTGGTAGACCTTATATCATAGCAATACATGGAGAGTGGTAGAGAATCTCTTAGGCCCTTATATTTGATTTGTTTTAAAAATACTCCTGATGATATCCATTCCTAGGAATGAATTTGAGGAAAAGACATCTGGTACATATTTTTCTCACCCTTAATATTGCAAAGAAAATAATTTTTCACAGGGTACTTTTTGAAATAGGAATGTTAAAAGCCTTACAATAAATTAGCTACTGTATATCATAAAAATAAATTCTTTCCTATTAAACTTTGCTACATTGATTTAATGTAATGGAAAAAGAAAAGGATTCCCGAACCAGGAGATATTATTGTGTTTACAGTAGAATGTTCCCTGGACTAGAAGACAGAAAACTTGAGTTCTAGTTCTAGTTCTGACACTAATCAGTTTTGTGCCACTGGTTAAGGAATGCCACCTCTCTGAGCTTCAGTTTCCTCATTTTTGAAAATGAAGAAGTTGCGTTAAATAATCTTTAAGGTCCTTCTAGTATTAAAGTACTATGGGAATTGGGACACCTGAGTTGGAGTTCGAGGTCCATTCATTTATTTGTTATGTGAGTTTGGATGAATTACTTAGTTAATAAACATTTATTCAGTTGTACTGTATACCAGACACTGTGCTACACACTGGAGACACAAAGAAATGCGAAAGACAAACCTTGCTCTCAAATAGCTCACAGTGTAATGGGGGAAATAACATGTAAACAACTATATGCAAACAAGATATATACAGGATAAGTTGGAAATAATTAACAGATCAAAGGCACTAGCATTAAGAGGGATCAGGAAAAGATGCTTGTAGAAGGTAGAATTTCAACCAGGACTTAAAAGAAGCCAAAGAAGCCAAGAGGTTGAGATGAGGAGGAAAAGAATTACAGGAGGGTGGTGGGTGAAAATGTGTGGAGTGTCTTGCTCAAGGAATAGCAAGGAGGCAGTGTGACTGGATTACAGAGTATATGGAAGATGATGTGAGATAGAAGAAGACTAAAAAGGTATGAAAGGTGGGCTATAAAAGGATTTGAATGAAGATTTTAGAGAATCAAAAATTTTATATTTGATTCTTGAGGTAATCAGTAATTACTGGAGTTTATTGAATAGGAGGATGACATGGTCAGACTTCTATTTTTTAAATTAAAAATTTTTTTTTATTTTTAGGCAATTGGGGTTAAGTGACTTGCCCAGGTCACACAGCTAGTAAGTGTCAAGTGTTTGGTCTGAGGCTGGATTTGAACTCAGGTCTTCCTGATTTCAGAGCCGGTGCTCTATCCACTATACCACCTAGCTGCCCCTCAGACTTTTATTTTAAGATAAATTTGACAGCTGAATGCACTGTAATGGAGAGAGATGATACAAGGAGAACAATAGTCGAGGTATGAAGTAGTAAAGACTCACAACAGGATGGTGGAGGTAGCAAAGGAGAAAAAGGAGGCATTATTGAGGTTATAATAAGGTAAAATTGACAATTCTGACTGGATCTGGGGTTGGGGAGGGACAGGGGAGGAGTTAAAAATGATACATAGATTGAGAGACTAGGAAGATGGTGGTATTCTTTACAGAAAAAAGAAGTTCAGAAGAGGGGAGGGTTTGTAGGGATAATGTGTTTAGTTTTGGATACATTGAACTTAAGATGTCTGTGGGACATCCAATTTGAGATGTCCAATAGACAATTAGAGAAGAAAGATGAGAGGTCAGCAAAGAAGTTAGGGATGAATAAGCAGATTTAGGAATCATCAGCACAAAGAATCCATGTGAGTAAATGAAATTATGAAGAGAAATAATATAGGAGAATAGAAGATGTGACAGGACAGAACCCTGCGGGACATCCATCTTTAGTGGGAATGATGAAGATAAAATTTCAGCAAAAGAGACTGAGGAGTTATCAGACAGGCAAGAGAAAGATTGAATAGTGTCACAGAAAACTAGAGAGAAGGCAGTATTAAGGAATAAAGGCTGATCAACAATGTCAATGGCTGCAGAGAGATCAAGAAGGATGAGGATTAAGAAAAGGTCATTAGATTTAATAATGATAACTAATAGCTAACATTTATATAATGTTTACTATGTGACAGCCACTATGCTAAGTACTTTACAATTATTTGGCAATTAAAAAATCATTAGTAACTTGGGGGAAAGCAGCTTTGGTTGAATGATGAGGTCAGAAGCCAGACTTTTCTCAAGAAGAGAATGAGAGGAAAGGAAGTGTATGTACCCATTAACAGCTAGCTAAGTGGTGTAGTATTTAGAGTACTGAGCATGTAGTCAGGAAACCCTGAGTTCAAATCTAGCCTCTGACACTTACTAGTTGTGTGACTCTGGGCAAAACACTTAGTCTCTATCTACATCAGTTTCCTCAGCTGTAAAATGAGGATTATAATAGCACGTATCTCACAGAGTTGTTTCAAGGAGCAACTGAGAAAATATTTGCAAAGTGCTTAATACAGTGCCTGGCACATAGTAAGCACTTAACAAATGCTTGTTCCCTCTATCCCTATTGTAGGTAGCCTCCTCAAGGAGTTTAGCCACAAGAAAAGAAAGATATGGAATGATAGTCAGCAGGGATGGATGGATCAAATGAAGGTTTTTTGATGATGAGAGAGACGTGGGCATGTTTATAAGTAGAAGGTAGGTAATAGCTGGTAGACAGGAAGATAAATGAGAGAGGGGGCAATTATAGAGGGAGAAATCTGCCAGGGAACACAAAAGATTTTTCCTTTGTCATCTAAACTCTCTCACTTGTCTTCATAAGTATAAGTTGCTTAACCTCTCTGTACCTCAGTTTCCACATCTATACAATAGGAATAACAATATTGTGATGAAGAAAGATGACAAAGGATAATGAGTAGCACTGGACTGTGTATACATTATTTTAGAATTAAATCAGTCATTGTGAAAAACAGTAAATGCTAGCTTTATAAGCATTGTTGAAATAAAACAATCTCTTTCCCCCCAAAGGCACTACTGCACAACATCTCGTAAAACAGGGAAATTTGTAGTTGCCACTGCAGAATTCCTATCAAAGACCTCTGAAAAATTATGCATAGCCAGTGAGGTGCTATCAAATTAAAGATGGGCTAACATTGCCCCAGGTTTTGAAAGAGAGAACAAGAAGGTTTCTCAACTGTGGGCTGGTAAGTCAATACCTTGAAATCATTTCCTTCTAAAAACCATCATAAATAAATTTAAAAGTTCTTTGCACAAACAAAACCAATGCAACCAAGATTAGAAGGAAAGCAGAAATATGGGAAACAGTTTTTATAGCAAGTGTTTCTGATAAAGGCCTAATTTCTCAAATATATAGAGAACTGAGTCAAATTTATTAGAATACAAATCATTCCCCAATTGATAAAAGGTCAAAAGAAATGAACAGGTGGTTTTCAGAAGAAGTAATCAAAACTATCTATAGTCATATGAAAATACTCTCTAAATCACTATTGATTAGAGAAATGCAAATTCTAACAACTCTGAGGTACCATCTCACACCTATCAGATTGGCTACTATGACATAAAAGGAAAATGATAAATGTTGGAGAAGATGTAGGAAAATTGGGACACTAATGCATTGTTGGTGGAGTTGTGAATTGATCCAACCATTCTGGAGAGCAGTTTGGAACTATGCCCAAAAGATAAACTGTGCATACCGTTTGATCTAGTAATATTACTACTAGGTTTGTATTCCAAAGAGATCATAAAAGAGGAAAAAGGAACTACATGTACAAAAATATTTACAGCAGCTCTTTTTGTGGTGGCAAAGAATTGGAAAGGGAATGACATCAATTGGGGAATGCCTGAACAAGTTCTGATATATGAATGTAATTTAATACTTTTGTGCTATGAGAAATGATGAGCAGGGGGATTTCAGGAAAACCTGGAGAGACTTACATGAACTGGTGCTGAGTGAAGTGAGCAGAACCAGGAGAACATTGCACACAGTAACTGCATGATGATCAATTATGATAGACTTAGCTTAGACTTAGTTCTTCTCAGCAATACAGTGATCCAAGACAATCCCCTCCCCCCCAAAAAAACAACTCATGATGGAAAATGCTATCCACATTCAGAGAAAAAATTATGGAATCTGAATGCAGATCAAATCATACTATTTTCACTGTTTTTTGTGGCTTTCCTCCTTTGTTTTGTTTCTTCTTTCACAACATGACTAATCTGGAAATATGTTTATATGATTGAATATGTATAACCTGTATCAAATTGCATGCCATCTTAGGGAGTAGGGTTGGGAGGAAGGGAAGCAGAAAAAATCTGAAATTCAAAATCTTATAAAAATGAACATTGAAAACTCTATATGTAATTGGAAAAAAATAAAATATTGTTTACTAAAAAAATATAAAAGCCATCATTAAAAGATGGTTTTGAGCAGTCATGAAGGAAAGTGGTGATCATTTTCAGTGAACTAGGCTCATTGAAGTCAGGATACGTTAGAAGGATCTTACTTTCTTTTTAGTTTATCATGACTGCTGGATTATTTTAGTAGATAATTCAATGTTATAGGCATCATACCTAATATCTGATTTTTTACAAAGTATTTTGGAAAATATCTCATGATATCTTTTTGGCTAAGATGGAGAGTTGTGACTTAGATAATAGTACAGTTAGTTGTATTTAGAAATGGTTGAATGACTAGATCTAAAGTCAGTATGGACTGATGTACATCTATCTGGAGATGTCTTTAGTGGATTGTTTCTCTGAGATATGTTCCTGGTTCTGTGGTGTTTAACAGTTTATCCGTAATTTGGAGGAAGACACAGATGACATACCATAAAATTTGCAAATGACATGAATCTGGTATGAGTAACAAGCATGTGGTATGGCAGAATCAGGATCCAAAAGGATCAGTCCAAAATGTTGGGCTGAGTTGAATAAGATTAAATTTAATAAGATTAATGTAAAGTTTCACATAAAGGTTCAAAAAACCAACTGGACAACTACAAAATGATGGAACATCTGGCCAGAAGGCATTTCATGTGAAAATAGTCCTGGTGATTTTTCATCAGTTATAAGCTCAATATGAATCAAGGGTGCTGTGTCAGTCAAGAAAGCTGTCATGATTTAAACCTGCATGAATGGAATAACGTTCACCACCAGGGAGGTGATAGTTCCGTTTGTTGTTCCTCGCCCTGGTCAAACCACATCTGGCATGCTGTATATACTAAGGGCTAGGTATCACATTTTAGGAAGAACATTGATTATCTGTAGAATATCATGATGTTGAAGAGTCTTAAGATCATTCCATATGAGGACAGGGTGAAGCGATTGTATGTTTAGAGTATTGTGTTTAGGCTAGAGGAGAAAGTGTGGGGGACACATGATACCTCCCTTCAAATTTTTGTAGGGCTATCATAAGGTACAGGGATTATGTCTGGCCCCAGAGGGTAGAACTAGTAAAAAAAAATGTGTAGAAGATGTCGGGAGATGTCAGCTTTAAATAAGGAAAAGCTTTCTTTTTAAACTTTTAAAAAATATTTCATTTTTTTCCTAATTATGTATAAAGACAATTTTTAACATTCATTTAAAAATTTTGAGTTCCAAATTCTCTTCCTTCCTCCTTCCCTTCCTCCTCTCCACCCCCTCTGAGATGGTAAGCAATTTGATTTAGGTTATACAAGTGTAATCATGCAAAACATATTTCCATATTAGTCATGTTGTGAAAGAAGACAGTTCAAAAAAAGAAAAAAGTAAAGTGAAAAATAGTATGCTTTGATCTGCATTCAGATTCCATCAGTTCTTTCTCTTGATGTAGATAGCATTTTCCATTATGAGCCTTTCAGAATTGTCTTGGATTGTTGTATTACTGAGAATAGCAAAGTCATCCACAGTTGATCATTGTGCAATATTACTGTTGCTGTGTACAGTGTTCAAAGAAAAGCTTTCTAACAACTAAAGCTGTCAAAAAAAAAGAGCAATGGACAAGAATAGGGCTTATTACCAGGGATCTTCACACAGAGATTAACTGATCACTTTTTGGGAGTGTTATAAAGGGCATTCTTCTACAGGGTCAGTTTGGCCAGATAATCTCTGAAGTCTCTTTGACTGATGAGATTCTGTGAAACTTAAAAACCTAACATCATGTGAATATGTGTTATGGGTACATTTTTTCCCCAGAGAGATAGTTGTTGAACATTTACCAGCACACCACTGAATATATCCCTTATGCAAGTAAAGAATCTCCCTTGCAAATTATTGTCTTAGAACAGGGGTCAGCAAACTATGGCCTATGTGCCAAATCTAATCGGTTTTGCTTCTGTGTGGTCGCATGAGATGATTTTTTCTTTCTTTTTACATTTTAAAATAAAGTTTATTGTATTTAAAAATGTAAAAAAAGATATTATTAGCTTGCTGGTCAAACCAAAACATGCTTTCGCCCTCTAGTCCAGGTTTGCTGACTCCTGTCGTAGCTTGAGACATTGAGATATGAAATGATTTGTTCAGGATATATCACAGCCAGTATGTGTCAGGAGCAGGTTTTGAATCCAGGTCTTTTGACCCCAAAGCCAGGTCTCTGTCCCCTAGACTTTACTATTTATATGTAATTATAGGATAAAAATATATTTCAATAAATTTGATTTTAAAAACCTGTAAGAACATAGCATCTTAGAGCCAGTAGGGGCCTTTGAGATCATCTCATATGAACCCCTATTTTTTCTTTCTTTCTTTCTTTTTTATAATTTTTAATTTTTTTTCAGATTTTATTAATTTATTAGTTTTCAACATTCACTTCCACAAGATTTTGAGTTCCAAATTTTCTTCCCATCTCGTCCCTGCCCCCACCCCAAGATAGCATGCATTCTGATTACTCCTTCCCCTAATCTGCCCTCTCTTCTATCTCCTCCCTCTTCTTTTATCCCTTTCCCCTTCTATTTTCCTATAGGGCAAGATAGATTTCTATACCCCATTATCTATGTATCTTATTTCCCAGTTGCATGTGAAAACAATTTTTAACATTTGTTTTTTAAATTTTGGGTTCCAAGTTTTCTCCCTTCCTCCCTCCCCACCCATCCTCATTGAGAAGGTAAGCAACTCAATACAGGTTATACATGTGTAGTCATTCAAAACACTTCCATAGTAGTTGTATTGTGAAAAACTAACTCTATTTCCCTTCATCCTATCCTGCCCCCTATTTATTCTATTCTCTCTTTTGACCTTCTACCTCCTTAGAAGCATTTGCTTCCCATTACCCCCTGCTCTCTTATCCCCTTCCCCCCCTATTTTCCTTTAGGTTAAGATAGATTTCCATACCCTATAGAGTGTGTATGTTATTCCCTCCTTAAGCCAAATCTAATGAGAATAAGATTCACTCTTTCCCTCTCACCTTCTCCCATTTCCCTCCACTGTAAAAGCCTTTTCTTGTCAGTTTTAAGCGAGATAATTTACCCCATTCTACTTCTCCCTTTCTCTTTTTCCCAGTATAATCCTTTCTTACCCCTTAATTTTATTCTCCAGATATCACCCCTTCATCTTCAACTCACCCTGTATCCTCTCTCTCTCTGTCTCTCTCTCTCTCTCTATGTGTATCTATCTATCTATCTATCTATCTATCTATCTATCTATCTATCTATCTATCTATCTAT
>NW_020954590.1:80553659-80774324 GCF_900497805.2 Vombatus ursinus
TATCTATCTATCTATCTATCTATCTATCTATCTATCTATCTATCTATATATCTATATACATATACATATACATCCATACATATAATTTTTTTCCTCCAACTACCCTAATACTGACAAAGGTCTCATGAGTTATAAATATCATCTTTCTGTGCAGGAATGTAAAAAGTTCAACCTTAATAAGTCCCTTATGATTTCTCTTTCCTGTTTACCTCTTCATGCTTCTTTTGAGTCTTGTACTTGATAGTCAAATTTTCTATTCAGCTCTGGTCTTTTCACCAAGAATGCTTGAAAGGCTTCTATTTCACTGAATGTCTATTTTTCCCCTGAAGGATTATACTTAGTTTTACTGGGTAGGTGATTCTTGGTTGTAATCCTATCTCCTTTGCCCTCCAGAATATTATATTTCAAGCCCTGCAGTCCCTTAATGTAGAAGCTGCTAAATCTTGTATTATCCTGATTGTGTTTCCACAATACTTGAATTGTTTCTTTCTGGCTGTTGCAATATTTTCTCCTTGACCTGAGAACTCTGGAATTTGGCTACAATATCCCTAGGAGTTTTCCTTTGGGCATCTCTTTCAGGAGGTGATCAGTGGATTCTTTCAATTTCTGTTTTGCCCTCTGGATCTAGAATATCAACAGTTTTCCTTGATAATTTCTTGAAAGAAGATGTCTAGGCTCTTTTTTTTATCATGGCTTTCAGATAGTCCAATAATTTTTAAATTTTTCTCCTGGATCTATTTTCCAGATGAGTTGTTTTTCCATTGAGATATTTCACATTCTCTTCTATTTTTTTCATTCTTTTGGTTTTGTTTTACAATGTCTTGATTTTTCATAAAGTCACTAGTTTCCATTTGCTCCATTCTAATTTTTAAGAAAGTATTTTCTTCAATAAGCATTTGGACTTCCTTTTCCATTTGGCCAATTCTGTTTTTTAAGGCATTCTTCTCCTCATTGGCTTTTTGGACCTCTTTTGCATTTGGGTTAGGTTATTTTTTAAGATGTTATTTTCTTCAGCATTCTTTTTGGGTTTCTTTTAGCAAGCTATTGACTTGTTTTTCATGATTTTCTTGTATCACTCTCATTTCTCTTCCCAGTTTTTCCTCTACTTCTCTTACTTGCTTCTCAAAATCCTTTTTGAGCTCTTCCATGGCCTGGGACCAATTCACATTTTTCTTGAATGTTTTGATCTTCTTTGTCACCAAAGAAAGATTCTATGATCTGACTTTTCTTGCGCAGTTTGCTCATGATCCCAGCAATTACTTGCTTTATGAACTCTTTGTTAAGATAGAGGCCTGTTTCCAATGTGGAGAATGTACTGTTTCAAGCTTTGGGGGTTTTGTGCAGCTGTTTTCAGAGATACTTCTAGGGACCTGTAAATTTTCAGTTCTTCCAAGATGCTAAGATCAAGGGAGAGGTGTTTACTCCTTTCCTGGCCTGTGCTCTGGTCTCTTAGTGACCACAAACACTCTTTCCTGTCTTGGAACCGTGAGGAGGATTCCCTCTCCACAGCCACTACAAGCTCCACCATGCCAGTGCTCCTCCTCACCCCAGGACCACTGGCCAGAACTGTGACCCAGATCCAAGAACAGGCAAAGCAAGAGAATCCTGCACTAGCAAAGAGATCCCTCCAGTCCCCCTCTGATCAGCCACTCAATTTCCCCTCTGTCTGTCAGCTGAGCTCAGGAAGCAGCTGCCACCCTGAGTCTGTATGGGACTGGGGCTGAGACCAAGCTTCTCTCTCACCTTGATCACAGACTTTTCCTACTGACCTTCTAGGTTGTCTTTGGTGTTTGTGGGTTGAGAAGTCTGGAAACTGCCACAGCTGCCTGTGATTCAGTTCCCTGAGGCCTGCTCCAGGTTCACTGAGGCCTGTTTTGCCTGCATGCCCACTCTGAACTGTGTTCCTCTCCTAGTCCAGTGCGATAGACCTTTTCAATCAACCATACAGGTTGTCTTGGGCTGGAAATTTATTTCACCCTTACCTTTTGTGGGTTCTGCTGTTTTAGAATTTGTTCAGAGCCATTTTTTACAGGTATTTGGAGGGGTTTAGGGGAGTGCTCAAGCAAGTCATTGCTTTTACTCCACCATCTTTGCTCTGCCCTCATGAACCACTATTTTTACAGATGAGGAAATTGAAGCCTGCAGAAGTTAAGTAATTTGTTCAGGGTTGCATAGCTTTTAGTGTCAGAGCTGGTACTCAGACTAAGGTTTTCTGACTTCCATACCATGATTTTTCTGCATTGACTTTTTTCTTTTTCAAACAAAAATTTCAAGTTTTACTTCATGGTAAAGATATAATTTAGTTTCCTAAAGGAATATAATGATGCTTATTATTATTATTATTATTTTACAACATATACCTGAAGCTTATTCTATATATATGATGCATACTATCTATGTATAGCCTATAGTCTTTGTGAAATTCATGTGTACTTATAATAAAATTGTATTTATTTTATTGTAGCATATAGAATGGTTTAAACAACCTAATATAAAAGTTACTTAAAAGAACACTTATTAAAGTTACTTAAAAGCAATTTTTAAGTAACTTATTAAAAGTAACTTTTAAGTAACTTATTAAAGTTACTTAAAAGAACACTTATTAAAGTTCATGACAGCTGTATCATACCATCATACAAACCATATTCTTATTTAAGGGCTTATGACAAAAAGAAAATCAGTACATAGATAGGAAGTAGATTATATGTGACAGTAGAATTCAAGTCTATAGAAATTATGAAGAAAATACACCATTTTGTTTCTTTCCTCGAACCATGTGGTTTTATCATACCAAGAACATAAATCACTCAAGTTCAAAAGTTAAAGTTTGAAAATTACGTAATGACTTTATGAAGACATATGTGTATTTATTCCCATAAGAATATAAATGACTCAGCAAAGTAAATGTCAATTTAAAAAAAAAGCATTTGTCACATGGAAGATATATATTTGCTTATGTGAATGCAAATATTACAAACTTTTACTTTTTAAGTGGTTAAATAAGGTAAAATAGCAACTTAATTGATTTTTTTGGACATCTGTTCTCTTTCTGAATGTTAACTTTTATATATTACTTGTTTCTTTGGAAATATAATACTCCAATATACCTTCTCTGCAATGATAAAAACAAAATTTCTTTTCCTAATACCATTTATGTTCTATTATGGGATGGATGTCTTACAAAAGCTAAATAAATAATGACTTAGCCTATATTTACCTTACTGCAGGTGGATAAATAAAGTGACAAAGAAACACATTATTTTCCCTGACAGCTAAGCAAGGAGTCAACTTTCCTCATTGAAGTAATAAGACAACAAATAACTACTTTGTTTGCTTTTTACCTTTGTTATAGGAACTGCATCCCTGGGGAGTACATAATTCAGCAGCACAGCCTGAAGAAACAGCATTTTGGCATTTATTTTAATTCACAAACTCTCTTTATTATCATCCATTTGGTTAATAGGTTCATGGGAATTTAGAACTGAAAGAATCCTCGAAGACTATTTAGTTCAACACCCCTATATTATATATTATTAACATCATGCAAGGGAGACCTGCTTACCAGAGATGTTTGCTACCATCATAGAGAATGGGAAAAGACAAAATGTGAGTAAGTAGGTACATTAAAGCTATATGCAGAGTAGGTTATCTCATGGGGAAGGCACTAACAGCTAAGGAAGCTGAGAAAGACTTCCTGCAGAAGGTAGGATTTAAACTGAGTCTTGAAATAAACCAGAGAAGCTAAGAGACAAAGTTAAGGAGTAGAGAATTCCAAGTGTAGGGGACAGGACAGTAAATAGGCCTTTGCATAGACTGTAGATTGAATGGATGGGAGTAAAGTGTAAAGATACCGGAAAGGTAGGAAGAGGCCTCTGGTGAAGGATTTTACCTATCACGTGTTTCACTATTAGTTCTCTGGAGCCACAGGTAAATTTTTTTCTATAATCAGCACAGACTTTTTAGAAAAAGAGATTTAAAACATCCCTTTTAAGAAGGCTAATACAAGCTACATAGAAACTCTAACTTTAGTATGTAGGGATATTAATAATTGGCTTAGGCAGAGATACTTGTAGGTATCAAATAGACTAGCAAATGACCACTGGAGTTTATTGTGTATGGGGGAAGAGATATGATCAGATCTGTACTTTAGGATTAGTGGAGGATGAACTGGAGCGGGGAGAAACCTAGAGGTAGGGAGATTAATTAGAAGGCTATTGCAATAGTCCAGGGGAGATGTGATGGACTAGGCTGCGTGAGTAGAGAGAAGGAGGAATATAAGAGAGATGCTGTGAAGGTAGATTTGAAAAGGTTTGGATATGTGGGAGTGTATGTACATGAAGAATTGAGTATAATACTGAGGTTGTGGGCCTTGGTGACTAGGAGGATGGTGATACTTTCAACAGTAATAGGGAAGTCAGGATGAAGGCAGGGTTTTGGGGAAATATAATAGGGTTCTTGTTTTAGAAAGGTTGAATTTGTGGTGCCTATGAGATGTCCAGTCTAAGAAGTAATTGGCAATACAGGATGGATGGATGGATCTCAGGAGAGAGACTGATGCTGGATATCTGGGAATCAACTGCATAGAGATGATAATTGAACCTATAAGAGCTGAAGAAATTAGCATGAGAGATAGAATAGAGAAGAGAAAAAAACCCAGCACAGAGTCTTGGAGAGACCTACAGTTAGTTGTTACAGCTTGAAGGAAGATTGAACAAAAAGTCTGAGGAATAGTCAGACAGGAAGGAGAAGAATCAAGAGAGGATAGGAGGACGTGGAGCCAAGATGGAAGAATATAGGAAGCACTACATTTGAGCTCCCCAACATCCCCTTCCAAAGAACTTTAAAATAATGCCTCAAATTGAATTCTGGAGTGGCAGAACCAACAAAGGATCAGACAACTTAAGAGTTGAGAAGGAGAGGTTTGTGACAGTCGAGTGAGGACTGGCCAGGAGCTCACAAGGCAGCAACACAAGCTGTGGGCCTTGAAGGTGGCAACAGCATAGCTTTGAAAGTTGGATGGTAAGGGGATCTGGCAACTGGTCAGAAAGAGATTATGGGGACCTCTATGCTAATACCGGGCACAGGACAGGGTGCTTTGGAGCAACTCTACTGCCGATACCCACAGTTCCAGAGTTTAGAGGAGTGCTTTTGATCACAAGAGATCAGGAGCCCTGAGGAATAGTATTACTTGTGGTTCCAAGGGAATAGGGCCCTGAGCAGTATCACTTGTAGCTGCAAAGTATAAGGGCCCTTCCTGGGTAAGGGCTGAAAGGGCAGTGACTAAATCTCTCCCTAGACCCCACCACTTTGGAAGCATTGAAAACTTCAAAATCTGCAAAACTAGTTCTGAAAACAGCAGTGCAAAAAAGCCTGAAGCTTGGGTCAGTACCCCCCTACCTCAATCCCACCCTGAGAACAGAGCTGAACCCAACTGTAACATAGAGTTCAAAGTTAAAAAAATAGACTGGAAAAATGAGCAAACAACAAAAAAGAACATGATCATAAAAAAGCTACTATGGTGACAGGGAAGATTAAGATACAAACTCATGCCTAAATTGGTTCAAAGAGAGAAAATATATATACATATATATATATATATATATGTATAGACACACACACACACACACACACACATATATATATATATATATATATATATATACATGCACAATTTGTAATAGAAATCTTTCTTACCTAGTAGGGACATAAGAAAGAAAAGGATAAGGGAAAGGGGGTGCATGATAAAGGAGAGGACAGCTTAAGGAAGGCAGTGGTCAGAAGCAAATTAGGTCTTTAAGGAGGGACAGAGTAAAAAGTGAGAGAAGGATAAATAGAGGAAAATATGATGGAGGTAAATACACAGTTAATAGAGATAACTGTGAATGAGAATGGGATGAATTCCACCCATAAAATGGAAGTAGATAACAGAATAGATTAGAAATTAGAATCCAGGGGCAGCTAGGGGGCACAATGGATAGAGCTCTGGCTTTAGAGTCAGGAGGACCTGAGTTCAAATCCCCCCTCAGACACTGGACACTTACTAGCTGTATGACCCTGGGCAAGTCACTTAACTCCAATTGCCTCACCAAAAAAGCAAAAAAAATTAGAATCCAACAATATGTTGTTTACAAGAAACACACTTGAAATATGGACACACACATAAAATTGAAGTAAGTTAAAATGTTAAAATATAACACAGAGTTAAAATATTTCTGATAGTAAAAAAAAAGCAACAGTAGCAATCACGATTTCAGGCAAAGCAAAAGGAAAAATATACTTAATTAAGAGAAATAAGCACGGAAACTACATCTTGCTAAAAGGTACCATAGACAATGAAGTAATGAAAATACTAAATATATTTGCACCAAATGGCATAGCATCCAAATTCTTAAAGGAAAAATTAAATGAGTTATGGAAATAAAGAAATGATAAAACTATATATGTGATATATACGTATATATGATAAAACTACAAAAATATAAAACTATATTATATGATAAAACTACATATGTGCCCTTCTCAGAGGCAGATAAATCTAATCATTAAATAAATAAGAAGGAAGTTAAGCAGATAAACAGAATTTTAGAAAAGCCAGTATAATAGACTTCTGGGAAAAAAAATGAATGGAAATAGAAAAGAGCAGGCCTTTTTCTCAGCTGTACATGGCACCTTCACAAAAATTGACTATGTATTAGGGCATAAAAACCTCACAACCAAATGCAGAAAGGTAAAAATATTAAATGCACCCTTTTCAAACCAAAATGCAATAAGAATTACATTCAATAAAGGACCATGGAAGCACAGCTTAAAAATAAATTGAAAACTAAATGATCTAATCCTAAAGAATGAACAGTTCAAAGAACAAATCATAGAAATAATCAATAATTTCATTAAAGAGAATGACAACAGAGACAACATATCAACATTTGTGGAATGCAGCCAAAGCAGTACTTAGGGAAAAAATTATATCTCTAAAATGCATACATCAGTAAAGAAAGAGAAAATTAAAGCATTGGGCATGCAATTGCAAAACTAGAAAAAGGAACAAATTAAAACCCTCCAATTAAACACCAAAAAAGAAATCTTGAAAATCAAAAGAGAAATTAATAAAATTGATAGCAGAAAACCCCATTAAATTAATAAATAAAACTAATTGGCTTCATGAAAAAAGAATAATAAAAAGATCAGACCATTGGTTAATTTGATTAAAAAAATTAGCAATATCAAAAATGAAAGGGGGCAAATATACCATCAATGAAGATTAAATTAAAGCAATTAATGAAATAGAGTACTTCATTATTATTAGAAGTTATTTTGCTCAGTTATATGTCAATAAAACTGACAATCTCAGTGAAATGGATAAAATATTTACAAAAATGTTAATTGCCTAGATTAACAGAAGAGGAAATAGAATACTAAAATAACTTTAATTTAGAAAAAGAATGAACAAGCCATAAATGAGCTC
Organism: Vombatus ursinus; assembly: GCF_900497805.2. Taxonomy (NCBI): domain Eukaryota; kingdom Metazoa; phylum Chordata; class Mammalia; order Diprotodontia; family Vombatidae; genus Vombatus; species Vombatus ursinus. Next base: position 80,561,125 of record NW_020954590.1, read on the forward strand.
CCTAAGAAAAAAATACAGGGGACTAGATGGATTTACAAATGAATTCTACCAAACATTTAAGGAACAATAAATCCCAATACAACATAAGCTATTTGAAAAAAAAAATGGAATAAAGAAGAAGTCCTACCAAATTTCTTTTATGATACAAATATAATTTTGATGCCTAAATCAGGAAAGACAAAATAGGAAAAAGAAAACTATAAGCCAATTTCCCCAATGAATATCAATGCAAAAGTTTTAAATAAAATATTATCAAGGAGAGTGTAGTAATATATTTTTCTCATCATGAATAACTTTTTAAGTAGTATTTTATTTTTTCCAATTACATGTAAATACAACTTTTGACATTCTTTTTTTTTGTTTTTTAAAATGTTTAAATTTATTTATTTTTAGTTTTCAACATTCACTTCCTCAGGATTTTGAGTTCCAAATTTTCTCCTCATCTCATCCCTCCTCCCACCCCAAGATGGCATGCATTCTGTATACCCTTTCCCCTAATCTTCTCTCCCTTCTATCTCCGCCCCCTTCTCTTATCCCCTGCCCCTTCTATTTTCCTGTAGAGCAGGATATATGTCAATACCCCATTTCCTGTATTTCTTATTTCCGAGTTGCATGTGAAAACAATTTTTTTTAACATGTGTTTTTAAAATTTGGGGTTACAAATTTTCTCTCTTCCTCCCTCCCCACCCATCCTCATTGAAAAGGCAAGCAACTCGATACAGGTTATACATGTGTAGTCATGCAAAACACTTCCATAGTAGTCATGTTGTAAAAAACTAAGTACATTTCCCTTCATCCTATCCCACCCTCCATTTATTCTCTTCTCTCTTTTGACCCTGTCCCTCCTCAGAAGTGTTTGCTTCTGATTATTCCCTTCCCCAATCTGTCCTCCCTTCTATCATCCCCCTGCTCTCTTGTCCCCTTCTCTCCTTATTTTCCTGTAGGGTAAGATAGATTTCCATACCCAATTCTGTATGTTATTCCCTCCTAAGCCAAATTCTATGAGAATAAGATTCACTCATTCCCTCTCACCTTCCCACACTTCCCCTCCAACCTTTTCTTGTCTGTTTTATGTGAGATAATTTACCCCATTCTACCTCTCCCTTTCTCCTCCCAATATAATCCTCTCTCACCCCTTAATTTTATTTTCTAGATATTACCCCTTCATCTTCAACTCATCCTGTGCCCTCTATCTATCTATCTATCTATCTATCTATCTATCTATCTATCTATCTATCTATCTATCTATCTATCTATCTATATATCTGTCTATGCATACATACATACATACATATAATTTTTCCCTTCCACTACTCTAATAATGACAAAGGACTCATGAGTTACAAATATCATCTTTCCATGCAGGAATGTAAACAGTTCAACCTTAATAAGTCTCTTATGATTTCTCTTTCCTGTTTACCTGTTGATGTTTCACTTGAGTCTTGTATTTGAAAATCAAATTTTCTATTTAGCTCTGGTCTTTTCATCAAGAATGCTTGAAAGTCTCCTATTTCATTTAATGACCATTTTTTCCCCTGAAGAATTATACTCAGTTTTACTGGGTAGGTGATTCTTGGTTGTAATCCTATCTCCTTTGCCCTCTGGAATATTGCATTCCATGCCCTGCTGTCCCTTAATGTAGAAGCTGCTAAGTCTTGTGTTATCCTGATTGTGTTTCCACAATACTTGAATTGTTTCTTTCTGACTGTTGCAATATTTTCTCCTTGACCTGGGAACTCTGGAATTTGGCTACAATATTCCTAGTTTTCCTTTGGGCATCTCTTTCAGGAGGTGATAGTAGATTCTTTCAATTTCTGTTTTGCCCTCCGGTTCTAGAATATCAACAGTTTTCCTTGATAATTTCTTGAAAGAAGATGTCTAGGGTCTTTTTTATCAGGGCTTTCAAATAGTCCAATAATTTTTAAATTCTCTCCCCTGGATCTATATTCCAGGTCAGTTGTTTTTCCATTGAGATATTTCACATTCTCTTCTATTTTTTTCATTCTTTTGGTTTTGTTTTCAATGTCTTGATTTTTCATAAAGTCACTAGCTTCCATTTGCTCCATTCTAATTTTTAAGAAAATATTTTCTTCAGTAAGCTTTTGGACTTCCTTTTCCATTTGGCCAATTCTGCTTTTTAAGGCATTCTTCTCCTCATTGGCTTTTTGGACCTCTTTTGCCATTTTGGTTAGATTATTTTTTAAGGTGTTATTTTCTTCAGTATTTTTTGGGGTCTCCTTTAGCAAGCTATTGACTTGTTTTTCATGATTTTCTTGTATCACTCTCATTTCTCTTCCTAGTTTTTCCTCTACTTCTCTTACTTGCTTCTCAAAATCCTTTTTGAGCTCTTCCATGGCCTGGGACCAATTCACATTTTTCTTGAATGTTTTGATCTTCTTTGTCACCAAAGAAAGATTCTATTATCTGACTTTTCTTGCACAGTTTGCTCATGATCCCAGCAATTACTTGCTTTATGAACTCTTTGTTAAGATAGAGGCCTGTTTCCAATGTGGAGAATGTACTGTTTCAAGCTTTGGGGGTTTTGTGCAGCTGTTTTCAGAGATACTTCTAGGGACCTGTAAATTTTCAGTTCTTCCAAGATGCTAAGATCAAGGGAGAGGTGTTTACTCCTTTCCTGGCCTGTGCTCTGGTCTCTTAGTGACCACAAACACTCTTTCCTGTCTTGGAACCGTGAGGAGGATTCCCTCTCCACAGCCACTACAAGCTCCACCATGCCAGCGCTCCTCCTCGCCCCAGGACCACCAGCCAGAACTGTGACCCAGATCCAAGAACAGGCAAAGCAAGAGAATCCTGCACTAGCAAAGAGATCCCTCCAATCCCCCTCTGATCAGCCACTTGATTCCCCCTCAGTCAGTGGGCCAGGCATTCAGGAAACAGCTGCTGCCTGCCCCAGGGCCAGGCTTGGAGACTGGTGCTGAGACCAAGCTTCTCTCTCACCTTGATCACAGACTTTTCCTACTGATCTTCTAGGTTGTCTTTGGTGTTTGTGGGTTGAGAATTGTGGAAACTGCCACAGCTGCCTTTGATTCAGCACTCTGAGACCTGCCTTGCTTGTGCACCCATGCTGCACTGCACTCCTCTCCCAGCTATATACCTTTCCAATCAACCATTCAGGTTGTCTTGGGCTGGAAATTTGTTTCACTCTGTCTTTTTGTGGGTTCTGCTGCTTTAGAATTTGTTCATAGCTATTTTTTACAGGTATTTGGAGGGGTTTGGGGGAGAGCTCAGGCAAGTCACTGCTTTTACTCTGCCATCTTGGCTCTGCCCCCTTGACATTCATTTTTTAATAAAATTTTGAGTTCCAAATTTTCTCCCTTCTTTCCTCTCTTTCCCCCTCCCTAACATGGTAAGTATTTGATGTAGGTAATATATACATGTATAATATGTTTCCATATTAGTTAACTTGTTAAAGAAGAAACAGAACAAAGGGGAAAAAACATGAAAAAATTAAAGTGAAAATAGTGTGTTTTAACCTGTATTTAGGCTCCATTATTTCTTTCGTAGTATATGGATAGAATTTTCCATTATGTGTCTTTTGGAATTGTCTTAAATGATTGTATTGCTGAGAAAATCTAAGTCAATCATAGTTGATCATCACATAATGTTGCTGTTACTGTGTATGATGTTCTCCTGGTTCTATTCATTTCACTTTGTATCACTTCATGTAAGTCTTTCTAGGTTTTTCTGAAATCCACCTACTCATCATTTCTTATAGCACAACAGTATTCCATCACAATCAGATACAACAGCTTGTTCAGCCATTCCCCAGGTTATGGGCATTCCCTCAATTTCCAATCCTTTGCTACTACAAAGAGTTGCTATAAATATTTTGTACATATAGGTCCCTTTCTTTTTTTTATGATCTCTTTGGGACTCTAGTAGTAGTATTACTGGATTTTGAGTGCTCTTTGGACATAGTTCCAAACTGCAACATATCTGAAAGATCATTCACTATGATTTATATCAGTATTTATATCAACATTATATCAGTATTATAACACTGGATCAATATTAGGAAAATTATAAGCATAATTGGCCATATCAACAACAAAACAATAAAAATAATATAATTATATCAATAGATGTAGAAAAAGTTTTTGACAAAATACAACATCCCTTCCTGTTAAAATCACTAGGAAGTGGAGGAATAAACAGAGCCTTTTACAAAACAATAAGCAATCTCTTGGTATATGTAAATATTAAACCAAGAGCAAACCTTATCCGTAATGGGGAAAAGCTAGAAGCCTTCCCAATCAGAGGTGAAGTAAGGATGACCATTATCACTGCTGTTGGTAGCTATAGTAATAAGGGAAGAAAAAGAAATTAGAGAATAAAAATAGGTAATGAGCAAACAAAACTATCATTCTTTGTGATTGTATGATTATATGACGGTATACTAAGAGAATCCCAAGAATCAACTAAAAAAACTAGTGGTAACAATTAATAATTCCAGCAAAGTTGCATGATATAAAATAAACCCACATAAACTATCAATATTCCTATATGTTACCAACAAAACCCAGCAGGAACAGATAAAGAAATTCCACTTAAAATAACTGCAGACTTTACAAAATACTTGGGAGTCTACCTATTAAGACAAACCCAGGGACTATATGAATACAATTATAAAACTCTTTTCACACAAATAAAGACAGATCAAAACATTTGGAGAAATATTAATTGCTCATGGGCAGGTTGAGCCAATATAATATAATAAAAAGGACAATTCTACTTAAATTAATTTACTTATTCAGTGCCATACCAATCATATTACTAAAGAATTATTTTATAGAGCTAGAAAATATAATAACAAAATTCATCTGGAAGAATACAAGGTCAAAGATATCAATGAAATCAATAAAAATATAGAAGGAAGGCAGTTTAGCAGTACCAGTGTTCAAATTATATTGCAAAGCCTTAATTATCAAAACAATCTGCTACTGGCTAAGAAATAGAGTGGTGGATCAGTGGAATAGATGAGGTACACAATACGCAGTAGTAAATAACCATAGTAATCTAGTGTTTGGTAAAACTAAAAATCCAAGATTTGAGGGCAAAAATTCAGCATTTGACAAAAATTGCTGAAAAAAAAATGGAATGCAACTCATTAACTTTCTTTTTTTGTTTTATTTTGTTTTGCTTAAGAGAATATAGCACTAACTCTATTCAGAATGATGAACTGAAGTGAGTGGGACAGTTTCTAGCATGGACAGAAACCGACAGGATTGTTAGGTAATGAAATGGAATTGTAATATTCATAAAGAGAAGAGTGAAGCAAAAAGTCCATAAGCTCATTTGATTTTGGGTGGTCTTAGATTCTCTTGTATTCTCCTGGAATATTGTGCTCTCCCAATTGAAAAAAATCAAACCCTGAATCAAGATTTCTTCATTAGCTTTTTGAACACTTTGTAGAAAGAAGGTAAAAATAGGGATTGAAATTTAGCATTCCAAATTTCCAAGTCAATAATTATCTCCTCATTAGGTCAGATCTATGATTTTAAGACACTGTCCACTGGGGTGCTTTTTTTTTTAATCTCTTCAGTGTTATTGACTTAACCTGTTTACTATGGCTTTTCCTCACTTCACCGTTGATTTGCATAGCAAAAGTCTCCCTTGGAGAGGCCTATTCAGAAATTACATTAAAATCTGCCCCTGAATTAATATGAATATGCAAGGCCCTTGCAAAATTCTTTTTCTTCCATAGAAAGTTTAGGAATATGGAAACTTTTAAAAAATAACTTTCTATCTTATCTCCAATTATTAATCCAAATTAAATTGGGTAGAAGATTAATTGTTGAAGCTCAATTCTTGAATTTTGATAAATCACATCCTGTGCTATCTATTTTAATAATTCTATCTCTTCCACTAATCAGAATTCCTTGGTAAATGATTTTTCCCCTTATCTGAAAAATCCTCTCTTAATTGATGAAGTTCTGGCATTAGCTGACAATGTGTCTGGGTGTGCTGAAAATGACATTTTTCTGTTGGTATTAGGTTGAATCTACTTATGAGAAGTCAGTTCTTGATTATAATACTCATGTGAAATTTTCTTTAGTAATTTCCTGAAAAATAGTGTTTAGATTCTTTCAGATAGTCTGACGACTCTTAAATCACTTCTCCAAACTCTTCTCATTCTTTTATCTTCGCTTATAAAGGTGTTAAGCCTTGTGATAGTTCAGGCATATTTTATCTTATGTTGCTTCAGTCCATTTTTTCCTCTAGCATGACAATTTTATTTCTTTTTGATTCAAATATCCCATGGATTTCTCCATATTGTTGATTTTTATTATTATTTTGTCTTGTTCAGTTCCTACTGATGACCGCTCTCACATTATAGAATTTAAATCTTTACTGAATTTACATCCTCTTATTTCCTTTCATATGTTTTTTTTAATCCAATTTGATATATCTTATACTAAATACAGTTTTCTTTCTTGGGCCATTGTTGAAGTTGATCAGTAATTTCCCCTCCTCTTTTGTTGATTCCTCTTCAGAACACTTTAATCTAAAATATTTGTTCATTGTGTTTAGAGTTTTCCTTGCTCATTTCCTTGTATTTTTTTCTTTTTCCTTATTTGAGAGGGATTATTCTCTTTTTGTTACTATACTTGTTTATCCCTTTTCTTTTGGGGGTAGAGTAAGCATGTTTAGCTTACCTGAGCTCTTATAGGGGATATTGATTAACTTTAATTTTTTCTCTTTTTGATATGATTTAATAAGACCAAAGATTAGAGAGAATTTAGAGAATAACTTCCTTGTTTTAAACTTGAAGAAATTGAGTCATGGAGAGGTTAAGAGACTTGCCAAGATCATCTAGTTAGTAGGTGAAGTGGGATTTGAACCTCCAGTGTTTCTAACTCTTTTAACTCTACCCAGTACAACATACTGCCTTTTTTTTTTTTTGGCTAGGCAATGGGGTTAAGTGACTTGCCCAGGGTCACACAGCTAGTGTCAAGTGTCTGAGGCCAGATTTGAACTCAGGTCCTCCCTACTCCAGGACTGGTTCTCTATCCATTGCTCCACCTAGCTGTCCCCTGCAACATGCCACTTTTCATGAACATTTATTATGTTGATTGTTTTCCTGTTATCAAACTTTGTATTAATGTCCCAGATCATACTAGACTATGTATGGATCAAATTCCATCCAGCTGTCTACCAAGGCAATTCTCTGTTTTGTCCTAAGAGCTTTGTCCCCTTCTTTCTCCCTCTAGACTTCCAAAATCTATGACTACAGTCTTTGCGGAAAGTAAATGAATGTCATCCTCTGGGTTTGGAGGCTCAAACTAATTTCAAAATCTTGATGGGTTTTTCTTCTTTTTTTTTTTTCAGAAAAAATGAACAAAAAACAAGTCAAATTTCCTATTTACAGGAGAAAGTTTGATAGATGAGAAATTTCTTGGATATAATGTAACTGAACTTTTTTGAACAAAACAAGGAACCAAAGGTGAGTCATCAAAAAGAAGATACATCAATACATTTTTAGAAAATTAGGATAAATGATAAAAATAAGGCACTGTACTTAGCACAGTGCCTGATACACAGTAGGGGCTTAATAATTTATTTTAGATTGATTGAAAAATTAACTATAGATGGAAAATGATTATTTAATTGATCATATGAAAATTAGTTCTTATTACTCTTAATAATTGTATTATTATTAGTCTTATTAAAGAGAACTTAATAAAAGCATTCAAAACAAGATTCATCAGTCACACCATGAACTATATAAGTTTTTTTTTAACTTGGAAATTTCCAATCTTTAAATATGAAAGCTCCACTTTGAGTTTATCCTGCTTCTCTCCTTTTAACCCTCTTTTAATTTTTCCCCTTTTTCTTACCTATTCAATATTATAAAAGTTCTCAAGATTAATTAAAAATCTTTCCTTATTTGAGAAGTGAGGAATATTTTAAGCACTTACATTTTTGACTTAAAGACTTAGCTTTTCTTAAAAAATTTCCCTGAAATGTGTGTGTCTTCTGATAGGTTTTAAAAGCTCAAGTGACTTGAAAATGTCTATCTCTTGTCCAAATCAGCTATATTAAGTTTTGCTAGATAGAAATTGAGTTTGTGGCTTATATGTCTTAATTTTGTATATTGAACATTCTAATTTCTCTGATTATTCATTGTATTTCTTTTGAAGTAATCTTTGGAATATATTTTTGGCAGATTACAGGATTTTTTTCTTTGTTTTCTGACGTGCTGACATTTAATCACAGTGTTTCTATGTGATTTGAAACTTGAAATTTCTCATGTTGTTGTTCTGTATAGTTTTTTATTTGTTTATTATTACTTGCTTTTGATAATTCTAGAAAGATTTCTTGAATTATTTCCCTGAATATAGTACTCAAGTTGTTTTGTTTTTCTAAATTTTCTGGGACATTTTGAGGTGGCTACTTTTTATAAATTCTGTCTTCTTTATCTGTGTATTTTCTAATTTTACAATATTTGAGTTATTTTCTGAGCTTTGTGGTCACTTCATCTATGTTGATGTATTCTTTTTTTTTTTTTTTTACTCCAGTAAGTGTATTTTTGGGTGTATCTATTATTTTTTTTAAAAGATTTTCTATTGGGACACTAATGCACTGTTGGTGGAGTTGAGAACTAATCCAAACCATTCTGGGGAGGAATTTGGAGTTATGCCCAAAGGGCAACCAAACTGTTTATACTCTTTGATCCAACAATTCCACTACTAAGTCTGTGTCCTAAAGAGATCATAAAAAATAGAAAAGAATCTATATGTGCAAAAATATTTATAGTAGTTCAAGATGGCAAAATATTGGAAATTGAGGGAATACCTATCAATTGGGAACTGACTGAACAAGCTGTGGCATGTGAATGTAATGGAATACTATTGTGCTATAAGAAATGATGAAAAGCAGATTTTGGGAAAAAACCTGGAAAGACTAGTACAAACTAATGCAAAGTGAAATGAGCAGAACCAGAAAAACACCATACATAGTATCAGCAACATCGTGTGGTGATCAACTATGAATGACTCAGCTTTTCTCAGCAACACAATGTTCCAAGACAAGTACAAAAAATTCATGAAGGAAAATACTATTCACAACCAAATAAAGAACTGATGGACTCTGAATGGAGATTGAAGCATATTTTTTTTCCATTTATTTTATACTTTCTAGTTTTTTTTTCCCATTTGATCTGCTTCTTCTTCCATAACTGTGATGAATATGGAAATATGTTTTACATGATAGCATATGTATAAAGTATATCAAATTGCCTACCATTTTCAGAAGAGGGGAGGGGAAGGAGGGAGGAAGAAAAATTTGGAACTCAAAATCTTGGAAAATGAATGCTAAATTTTTCTTGATATGTAATTGTGGAAAAAATAAAATACTATTTAAAGCAAAAAAAAAAAAGATTTTCTAACATATTCCTTCATATACTCCATTACTTCCTTATTTTATTCGGTCCTTATCTTCATGGATCTCCATACCTCAAAAAAAAAACTTAAGGGTAGCATTAAGTATTAAAGTTGCATTAAGTATTAAAGATTAGCTACTTAAATATTCAAGGCTGGAAATACCATAGTCTGATATTCCAGAATTGTTGGTATTTTAGTCACTTAGGGAACTTATATATAACCCGCTGCTTAAATAGGTAGGAATAATATTAATAAAGGAATGACATGAAAATGTATATTTGAAGTACTTTTCTGTATCTTTTACCAAACTCTTATTGAAGGTATCATACATTATGCTATATATTGTCAGCAGGAAAAGGAGTATGTTCCCTGTCACATTTTGTATGCTCTTTTTTAAACCAGTCAGTGAGAACTATATAACCCAGTATATGACTCTGTTTGCTTTAGCTGTCAGGAAACTCAGAATTAAAACTCAGGGTTCAATTCTAGTTACTCCCTCATTCTAGGTACTTGGCAATCAGTTTTTCTTCTCATTTTAATTTTTCTGTATTCCACTTTATTTGTAATTTTCCTTGTTTTATGTAGGTTTCAACTTTTAAAATGCCATGCAAGAAGAATGCCTTGACAAGCAGAATTGGCCAAATGGAAAAAAGATATACAAAAAAAATCACTGAAGAGAAAAGCTCCTTAAAAAGCAGAATTGGCCAAATGGAAAAGGAGGTACAAAAGTTCAGTGAAGAAAATAATTCCTTAAAAATAAGAATTGGGCAAGTGGAAGCTAATGACATTACGAGACAGAAAGAAACAAGACAATAAAATCAGAAGAATGAAAAAAATAGAAGAAAATGTGACATATCTTATTGGAAAAATAGCTGACCTGGAAAATAGACCAGGAGAGATTATTCAAAAATTATTAGACTACCTGAAAGCCATGATAAAAAAAGAGCCTAGATATCATCTTTCAAGAAATTATCAAGGAAAATTGTACTGATATTCCAGAACACAAAATTTAGTACCTTCTACATTAAAGGATCAGAGGACTTGGAATACAATATCCTGGAGGACAAAAGGGCTATGATTACAACCATGAATCACCTACCTAGCAAAACAGAGTATAAGCCATCAGAGGCAAAATGGATTTACAATGAAATAAAGGACTCTTAAACATTCCTGATAAAAAGACCAGAGCTGAATAGAAAATTTGACTTTCAAATATAAGACTCAGGAGGAGCATACAAAGGTAAACAGGAATGAGAAATCATAAGGGATTCAATAAAGTTAAACTGTTCACATTTTTACATGGGAAAATGATCTTTGTGATGCCTAAATCTTTCTCATTATTAAGGCAGTTATAAAGATTATACATTGACAGAAGGAATGGGTTTGAGTTGAAAATGATAGGATGATTATGTAAAAAAAAATTAAGGGGTGAGAAAAAGGAATGTACTGGGAGAAGAGGGAAGGGAGAAGTAGAATTGGTTAAATTATCTGACATGAAAGAGGCATGAAAGAGCTTTTACAGTAGGGGGAATATGGGGGAGGTGGGGGGCATATAAACTTTACTTTCCTCAAAATTGGCTCAAATAGGGAATAAAATACACACTCATTTGGGTACAAAATATTTCTTACTTTACAGTAAGTAGGAGGGGAAAGGGATAAGAGAAGAGAGGGGACTGATAAAAGGAAGGGGGATGTTGGGGGAGGTAAAAGTCAGAAGTGAACAACTCTTGAGAATGGACAGAGTGAAAGGAGAGAGAGAGAATAGGATAAATGGGGGGGAGGGTAGGATGGAGGAAAGTACATACTTAGTAATCTTAACTGTGAAAAAAATTTATAGCAAATTTCTCTGATAAAGACCTCATTTCTCAAATATATAGAAAACTGAGTCAAATTTATAGAAATAAGAGTCATTCCTCAATTGATAAATGGTCAAAGGATATGAATAGGCAGTTTTCAGATGAAGTAATCAAAGTTATCTACAGGCAGGTGAAAAATTTCTCTAAATCACTATTGATTAGAGAAATGCAAATTAAAACAATTTTGAGCTATAACTTCAAACCTATAAGATTGCCTAATATGATACAAAAGGAAAATGACAAATGTTGGAGGGAATGTGGGAAAATTGAGACACTAATACATTGTTGGTGAAGTTGTATACTGATTCAACCATTCTGTAGAGCAATTTGGAACTATGTCCAAAGGGCTATAAAATCATGCATACCCTTTGAAAAAAAATACTGCTACTAGGTCTGTATCCCAAAGAGATCAAAGAAAAAGGAAAAAAAAAAAAGAAAAAGGACCTATAGGTACAAAAATATTCATTGTAGTTCTTTATATGGTGACAAAGAATTTGAGTTTCATCCTTGAAGAGGACCATGACATTAGGAAGGTTAATGCCATGACTTGCAAGTGAATTGGATTTAAGTGAGGGAGGGCTGGGTAGAGTCACCAGCCTCACTTTCTCTTCTGGAACCGTCTGGGTTCAATGGCAAGATATAGATCAGGATGACTAGAGATGGCCCCACAGGCAAAGAATTGGAAATTGAGGGAATGACCATCAATTAGGGAATGAATGGCTGATTGTCATGGAATACTATTGTGCTATAAGAAATGACTAGCAGCATGTTTTCAGAAAAAAACTGGACTTACATGAACTGATACAAAGTGAAATTAGCAGAACCAAATAACACTGTATATGGTAACAACAATATTGTATGATAAATAACTGTAAATGATTCCGCTATTCTCAGCAATGCAATGATTTAAGACAATTCTGAAAGACTTATGATAAAAAATGCCATCCATCTCCAGAGAAAGAACTGATAGAGTCTGAATGCAGATTAAAGCATATATTTTCTTTACTTCCTTTTTCTTTTCTTTTTTAGATCTGTGTTTTCTTTTACAACATGAATAAAATGGAAAAATATTTTGCATGACTGCACATATATAACCTCAATGTGTGTGTAGGGGGGAATGTAGTAGAGGGAGTGAGGGAAAGAATTCGAAACTCAAAAAAAATTTTTTAAGTGAATGTTAAAAGTTTTTACATGTAATTGGGGAAAACAAAATATTACATCAAAAAAGAGACAAAAATGCCATACCAAATACTTTTAAGGAAAAATATTAATAACTAAATGATGCCAAGCAATATGTAGATTTCTGTAATTTTCAAAGACCTTTTATATGTATTGTTGTATCTGCAACTTGTCACCAACAACTTGTGAGATAAGAGGAGCAAGTATCATATGTATTTTACACATGAGAACATTGAGAATAAGTAGAGGAATTTTATTTAGAGGGGAAAAAAACCAGTATTGGAGTTAGGAGATAGTATTTAAATCACATCTTTGACTCTTACCACCCATATGAATTTGGACATGTCTTTTAACCACCCTTGCCCTCAGTTTATTATGAGGATAATGAGGAGGTAAAATTAAATAGATACAGACTTTCTTCCAGCTTTAGAGGTATGATCCTGAACCTTGGAGCTTATGATCTGCCCATGGTCACATGGTAAGTGGCTATACTTGAACTTGAATATGAAGTGGGAGCAAAAAGTAAAGATTCAGTCAATTCCCTTTTTCCATGTAGGAATTTATAGTATCCTGACCTTGATTTTCCAGGATTCACTGCTGTTTATATATTTTCATGTAGCACTATGTTATTGTAATTGGTAATAAACTCCACTCCCATAAAATATATTCTAAAATTCAAAAAAATATCAGGAGGCTGATAACAATGAAAATGTTATCTATGTAACCAATAAAGAGAAAATATAGTAATGACAGTATAAAATATTTTGTGAAAGTTCTACATCATCATATAAATTAACTTTAACAATGACTGCAGGGTAAAGTTTCCCTTTAAACACTGTAAAATATAGCCATCATTACATGGGTAACTAATAGCATGGAGGCTATTCTTGCTTTTTTATTCTTGGTGCTATGCATTGTTCATGCCAGCTATAGCAGAGAAATGCTGTTGGCTGATTTTTTTTTTTTGGCAAGAAACTTTATGTAAGTTTCACTTTTTTCAACAATAAGTGTTCTTGTTTGAGTTCATGCATAAAATGTCTTGCTGCATGTAGGTCCCAGGGTCTAGAATCTGGGGAATAATATATGCATCAAGGATCCAAGCACCTTATTGTTGCACATATTTATTGAAACAGATGCTTAAAGAATCTCTAGAAATATAGACAGGTGAATATATAAATAAGAACAAGATCTTAGTTGATGATTTGGGATCTTTTCAGTAGTGGCAGAATGGCACAATGAAAAGAACATGGATTTGGAATCAAGAAAGGTCTGAATTTGAATTTTAGGTACAATATTCACTACCCTGTGACTCTGGGCAAATAATTTTAATCTCTGAATCTCAGATAACTGAATTATAAAGTGTGGATTGTTAACAATATTACTTGCAAAGTATAATTAAAAGACCTGGTGTGACTCCTGACCCTTCTATTTGCTACTTGTGTAAGATAAGGAAAGTCACTTAGAATCTCTGGACCTCAGTTTCCCCATTTGTAGAATGAAAAAGCAGGGCTAAATGATCTTTAGAGGTTAAATTCTCAATCTATGATTATATTGCCTACTTCATACGGTTGACTGTGAAGATTATAAACCTTTATGGGCTATATAAATGTGTGTTATCTTAGAAACTTAGCTGGTAGTCACTGAGACAGTTGTTATTGATATTCCCTGCCTCCACCAGCAAAAAAAGAAGTATAACTCATTGCATTGTTCTAGCACAGAAATGTCAAACACAGCTGCATTCTGCATAAACCTGAAAATTTTAACAACATAAGTAAAAATATAGTAGAACACAGATAATCTCAATATTTGATTTTCTAAGTCAATATATGGCCAGTAGGGATCCTTATGTGTGGTTTAGTGACTCAATTAATATTTGAGTTTGACACCACTGTTCTAGTGGTTAAGGACTTTACTATTACCATTCCTCCCTCCCCCTCCCCCTCCAAATCCACTCATCCTTCTCTACTTCATTCAGAGTCCTCAGGCTTAGTAACCTTACCTAAACCAACACTATAAAGAGTGACATTATGGCTTTATGGAAATGAAGTGAGTGAATAGAAAAGTGGAAGCACCTGCTGTAGATGACCTTCTTAAGAATTTCAGGGATAAAAGGCAAGAGAGATATGGGGCAATAGTTAGTGGGGATGGGAGGGATCAAGTGAGGTTTTTTTGAGGCTGAGGCAGACATGGCCCTGTTCCTAGGTAGTTAGGGAAGCAGCCACTAGATAGAAAGAGATTGAAGATAAGTGAGAGATTGGAGATCATAGAAGGGACAGTTTGCTGGAGAAGATGGGATGGAATGAGATTACTTGTGCAGATAAATGTGTTTGCCTCAACAAGTAGAAGGACCATAGATATGGGTGAAAGAGCAGATAGGGGCAGAACATATTTGAGTGTTGCGTTATGAGGAGGAGGGGAGAAGAGGTGATCTCTGGGCCAATGGCCTCAGTTTTTTTCAGGAAAATATAAGGCAAGGTTCTCAGATGAGAAGGTAGGAGGAGGGGAAGCCATGGGAGGTTTGAGGAAGGTTGAAGAGGTTTGGAAGAGCTATATGGTATACAAATATATCACTATAATCTTATAAGAAATGACAAAAAGGATAGTTTCAGAAAGATCTGGGAAGATTTGTATAAATTAATGCGAAGTTAAGTGAACAAAATCAGGGGAACAAACAACTTTGAAAGACTTAAGAATGGTGATCAATGCAATGATCAGCTACTGTTCCAGAGGGCCAGTGAAGAAGCTTCTTACCCACCTCCTGTTAGAGAAGTGATTGACTTAACATATAGAATGAGAAATACCTTTTCAGAACATGGCTACTGTGGAAATGTTGTTACAGCAAAGGATAAGGAAAAAGAAAAGCAAAGAAAGAAAACAAAAAGGTTATTGATGCATTTTTAAGAATTCATGAGAACAGAAGGAAGGCCAGAAGGAGATACAAATAAGTTGGACAGCTTTGGTAGCTACACCTGGAATTTATTATATTCTTAAAAGAAGAAACAGGTTGTGCATGATAATCAAAGTTTCATGTACAATCCTGGTTTGCTTTTTTTTTTTTTGCTTCTGCCTTGAATATGGAAATGCTTATTTTATGTGGTGTTTGTTAATTTCAGAATAAAAATAAAATTTGAAAAGACTCAGCATGTACCACTATAAAGGAAAAGAGTTCTCAAAATATGATATTCTGAAAGGTAAAAATAAAGTCTTACAATCAAGAATTATTTATTGTGTAAAACTGATTATAATTCCATGAGGGAAAAAGAATTTGTAACTGCAATAGAAGACTTTTAAGCATTCCTGATGAAAAGACTAGAGCTGAGTAGAAGCTTTGAAATGCAAACACAGGAGTCAAGAGAAAGCTATAAAGATAAATATATTTAAGTACTTGAAAGGGGTTAGAGGATGTTGAAGTGCATACATTCTGTTTGGGGGAGAAGAAACAACTATTCCTTCAAAATCCTAATGTTTTTGAGTGTCACAGAGACAGTTAAATAAGATAAACAAATGGATTGAGGGTGATTTAGTTAATTTTGATCATCTTGAAAGAAAGAATAAAGGGGAAGAAAAAAGAAATATTCTAGAAGAGAAAGGATCAGGAGGGGAGGGAGCCTATATAATGTGATCAGGTCGGGGAGATGAAAACTATATAAGCTTGAAGGAAAGGGTGAGGAGAACAGGTATTACATGAACCTCATTTTCATCTGAACCAGAGAAAGGAGGTTTGAACACACAGACACAAAAAGAGTTTGATGTAGAAATACATGAACTCATCAGGGTTATAGGTGGGGACAAGGAGAAGTTGGTTCAAAAGGGAGGATAGTGAGGGAGAAGTCAAAATCGAAACAGACTATAGTGTTGGAGGGCAGATTTTGAAGGTGATGATTAAAAGGAAAGGAAGAATATAAACCTATGGTCAGGTTAAAAAAATGGGAGAGGTTATTGGTAACCATAGAAAGCATTTTCAGTCTGGAAAGAAAGCCATATGATAATAAGTAATAGCCAACATTTATGTAGTATTTTGTATGTGTCAGGCACTGTGCTAAGCCCTTTACAATTATAATCTAATTTGATCCTCACAGCACACCTGGAAGGTTGGTACTATTATTATTATCCCTATTTTACAGATGAGGAAACAGAGGCAAACAGAGGTTAAATGATTTGAGCAGGGTCACACGGTTAGTCATTTTCTCAGGCCAGATTTGAACTCAGGTCTTCTTGACTCCAGGTCTGGCACTCTGCAATCTAATGTATGTAGTTTAATTTGAGGAAATGATAAGGTCAAGTAAATGATTTTAAGATTAGGTAAAATCTGGGGCCTGTTTGTGGACAATAGGGGAGGAAACAAGGGATAAGGAGAAATGGAAGGTAAGAGAAAGAGAGAATGATTGAGTAGGTAACTTCCTAGAAGAAAAAGGAGGGATTGACCTGGAACAGGTAATAAGGGCCAATTCTCTGTTAGAAACTGGAGTAAACGAAGGAGGAAAGTCTGAGGTGTAGAAGAGGGCAGAAGAGGGAACTCAAAATGGAAGCCTTCTATTTTAGTCAGTAAACTAGTATTACCCAAGGTTCTTTATAGAGAGGGGAGTGGGAAGAGATCATATCTGTCCTAAAGCATGGAATGAGGATGGACCCAGAAGTTCCAGTGAATATTTGCATGGAGTCCTGAGAGAAGTCATCTACAAGACCACTGAGGATTCACTCCTCCTGTCACAGCCTTAAGTCCATCAAGGCTGAGGTTGTCTGGTGACATTTCTACTTACTTCTCTTCCTTTCCCCATTGTACTTTTGAGTTTTCATTACTAGGGTTGTCTTGTACAAAAAGGGATTATACTTGTTCAGTGTGACCTCAGAGGGAGGAATTCAAGCAATGGCTTTCAGTTATAGAAAAGCCAATTTCAACAGTCTTGGTGTTGGCATTACATCATGTCATGCCTATCATCCCTGCTACTGGGGAGGCTGAGGCTGGTGGATCACTTGAACTCAGGAGTCCTGAACTACAGTTGGGCTAAAGCAAATCAGGTGTCCATATAAATCTGGTGCTAATATGGTGCACTCCCAAGGATGGGGGAGGGCACCAGGTTGCCCAAGAGAAAACAAACCTGCACAGGTCAAAAACAGAGCAGATTAAAGTTTCTGCTCTAATCAGAAGTAGGAGTAGGTCTGTGAGTGGCCAGTACACCTCTCACCTGGGCAAGATGGGGAAACCCAGCCTTGTGGGGAAAGAAAAAGGAAAAGAAAAAAAAAAAGTGAATTTCAACTTACTACACAGTATTCTACTATTCTACTTCTTAAGAATTTAGATCTGTTCAAAGGGAATGCTTGGCCTCAGAAGGAAGTGAATTATCAATCACTAGGGTTCTTCAAGTAGAATCTAAATGACCATTTGTCATGAATGTTTTAGAAGGGATTCTAGTTTTGGAATGGGTTGAACTAGATGACCACTGAAGTCTTTTCCATTTCCAAGGTGATGTGGTTTTATGAAACACTCCCTTTATATTTTGAGTAAATGCAAAGATTTTTCCATGATGTTTTGATCTAATCTGGAAGTCCCGGATAAAGGGCAAAACACAAGTCTATTCAGTATAGTTTGTTATCTGGTAATGAATTGTTACATACAGTTTGGGATTCTGATTAGGTGATGGTTTCATTTGATTTACATCTTCAGCTTGTTTTCCTGACATAAAAGTACTTGTTGCCTTAGAACAGAAAAGAAATAGAGTAGTCATATTCTCTCTCCATGAAATCCTACCTCAACTTTCCCTTCACCCCCACCCTGCAAAAGAACCCTTGTTTTTGGGAACTCACATGTTGAATCATATCACCTCTTCTCAGGTCGAGGCTTGTTTTTTATGAATTATGTATATTAAACTCACCCTTGAAAAAAATTTGACATTTCAACGTTCCCCTCCTCAAATTCTAGTTCTAGCCACTCCCCAATACGACATCACACAGAGTTTATAAAAAAGACATCAAAGCACTTACAACCCTCCAAGCTGTTTACAGCTTCATTTTCTTCACCACTATGAACATCATCTCATGATTATATTTATGAATTATTGATATCTTTCAGTGATTTGGCTCCCCAGCTGACGCATCTAACAGCAAGCACTTACAACTGTCATCTTTTCGCCACATATCTTACTTACATGAACCAACGTTTATTTTAAGTACCTCGTATCTGGGAGGGAAACTTAGGAACAATTCAGTTAAGACCTGTGCCTGCCATTAGCAAAGAAAACAAAAGAAGAAGAAAAGGCTCGGCTTGCTGAGATGAAAGGTAACAACTGTTAACCAACAGGAATGTAAAATGGTCTTCACCTTCTCTTTATCTGCTGGCATTCAGAGGCTCATCACTGTTTTAGAAAGCATGCCGCCCACACCACGGGATCTTACTCCTCTTTAATTTCCCCTAATTTGTGTAGTGAATAACCAAATACTCATAATGCAATTAGAAGATAATCAGGCTTGTAATTATGTTAATTGCTGGAGACTTACATCAATCCTCCAGCAAAGTGATAGGATTTCAGGGGAACTATTAACATGGAAAGAGAGAGGGAGAGAAAGAGAGAATGGGGGGAGGGGGTGAATTGATGAGCAGCTTAGACTTGTATCATTGAACAACAATGAGAATATACTGAAGCAACAAATGGGAAGGGCCTCTAGGGGAGATACTCAGAAAATGAGGTTTTAGGTACTAGCAAATCAACATCTTTTGTCTATTTTCTTCCCATAAATAATCGTGTTGTGCATTTATATTTATTGTAATAAGCCTAATTCAGAGAAATCAAATTCATGGCTCAGGGAGAGAATAAAGGGTAATTGTCTAAGTTTTCCCTGCTGTCTACTTACTTTAAAAGCTGCTGTTACTAGTGGTCCCATTCTCCTGGGGCTGTTCTTTCCTCATGGTGATGACCAACACCATAGTTGAACATATCACTAGTGCAGTGATCTGTCTCTGGCTTGGCATGCATAAATAAGTCATGATACCAATAACAAGGTAATAGCTGATGTTTATGAGTGTCTCACACTCATTATCTCGTTTTACATTCACCACATTATGAATAGGGTATGCACACATCTTTCTCCTCATTTTGCAGATACAGAAACTGAGTCTCAGAGGGTTTAAGTCTCCACAGCCTAAGGTCACAACTTCTGATAAGTGGCAGAGCTAGGAACAGATCCCAATTCTTTTAATTCTAGACCCAGTGTTCTTTTCACCACATAGTATGCATATGTTTCATTTAGCAGGTTCCTCCAGATGCTCCTCTTTTTGCAATGATGTTGTGTTTGATAGTGTCAAGCCTCCGAACATAGTAGAGCCTCTTAAAAGTGATCCATATAATTCTGAGGCTTTGAAGGGATTGATTCTCAAGGCATCTGAAGGAAGGAAAAATACTAAAGGCAGTGAAAATAAAATCTCAGACCTCACCAAAAGAAAAACAAGAGCAGATCAATCACTTTTGTTCAGTGTTTCAGTCAGGTCCTACTCTTTGTGAGGTTTTCTTGGCAAAAATACTGGAGTGTTTTGTCATTTTCATCTCCAGCGAATTTTATAAATGAGAAAACTGAGGCAAACAGGGTCACACAGCTAGTAAATATCTGAGGCCAGATTTGAACTCAGGTCTTCCTGACTCCAGGCCTGGCGTTCTATCCATCAATAACTACAGACCCATATGCTTATCTTCCTTCCCATATAAATGAGATTAACTTAAATCTGCATTCAGGACATTCCTAATGAGAGCATTAGAAGGGAATAACAAGCTTTTGCCAGTAATATTTCACAGTAGATCACACAGGATCATAGAGTTAGAGCTGCATATGACCTCAGAGGCCACCTAGAACCATCCCCTCATTTTACAAATGAAGAAACTGAGATCCAGAAAGGTTAAGCTCTTTCCTCAAGGTCACATTTAGTAAATGTCAACTTCACCATTTTGAAGTTGACTAAAATATGTAGACAATACAAGTTCAAACTGGGTTTATTGTCTGTTGATGTTAAAATAGCAGTTGATTCAGTAGAGCAAAATGCTGCTTTAAAGACTATCCTTTAACATGCGTATTCAAGATTCCTCAAAATATATGACAATAGAGATAACTTTGTTCAGTCACCCTCTGATTAGTAATACCAAACAAGGCATAAAATGGGAACACTTGCCAATAGTGTTTGCCACTGACGTGGAGGTGATCCAGAAGACGTGGCAAGCAAGCCAAAGTGGAATTCTCTGAATAGTAAGGTCATCGATCATAGGATAATAGGTTTTAGAACTAGAAGGAAACTTCGAGGTCACAACAATTTCTTCTTTGATGAGAATACTTCAAATCAGGCTTAGACCTCTAGTTTCACTGTGTGAAAGAATGTGCCCTACATCCTTGACCTTTTAAACCAATGTTACTGTCTACTACCTCACTTTATTTATTCATTTATTTATCTTTGCTAGGCAATCAGGGTTAAGTGACTTGCCCAGGGTCACATGGCTAGTAAGTGTCAAGTGTCTGAGGCTGGACTTGAAGTTAGGTCCTCTTGAACTCAGGGCCAGTACTTTATCCACTGTGCCACCTAGCTGCCCCTACTACCTCATTTTAACCAAATCCTGGCTATGAAATGGAAAGATAACCATTTCAACGCTTCCCAGCATGAGAAGCCACTTCTTCTGTATGTATACTGTCTGTGACGCATCACCATTTCCAGACCCTTCCTTTACAATAATTCCTAAGGTTTTTTTCATTTTTTTGATGTCCATGCAATCCATCTATATCATTCTTTGCTTATCCTTGTTAATGCCACATACTGACTTCTAGGTCATCCTCCCAACTTGTTTAGTAATTTCAGTGTCTGAATCATGGTTATTCTGTCTTCCCTGTCTCCTGGCATCTTCCTCAAAATTTTGATATTCATGTTAATTGCTCTTCTAAAAAACTTACTTCCTAATTTCTCCATATTCTCACCTCAGTGACCTTTTTCTTCACCCCGTTTCCTTCAGACATTAAATTTTCCCATCTCTTGGAACTGCACCACCTAAAAGACAAAGAAATTTGAGACTTTCTAACCAGTCACTTACTCTTTTACATCTCTCTTTCATACTAGCCTTAAATTTTCCCTTATTGTGCTTTTTGTTCCATTGACAAATCCCTATTCTCCAAGCCCTGTGGTTTCACTTTCTTCCAGACCCAGCCTTGAGTCCATGGTTATACTCTTTAATATTTCACTAAATACTTCCCTGAAATCCTTTGCTTCTCTAAATTTCCACCATTGCTGACCTATATATATATGTATATATATACATATGTATGTCTATATCTATATCTATATCTATATCCATATCCATATCTATATCTATATCTATATCTATATCTATATCTATATCTATATCATATCAAAATTATTGTATTTCTCTGCTTCTGCTCCAGGTCTGTTGAATATTGCTGGAGAAAATTATAAAATTGAGCTTCCCTAACTCCTAACAAACTAATATTATGTGAGCCCAACTGAGCTCTTGCTACTACCTGAAAGTTATTCTACTCTACCTTTATTCATTTCCAACCTAATTTCCCACAGCAATCTGTTCCTAAACTGTTCTTCCCTTCTTACTCTTCCAATCATCCCTGCTCCCTACACTTTCATATTTATGGCATATATCATGACCTGTTCCTTCAGGAATTGAGGACAAGAGTTGAGAGATCTCTTATTAGATGGCCTTCATTTCTAAGCATCATTACCTATTCTCCCATTCCTTCAATTTTAAAGAATAGGCATCTCTAATCCTTATTTTTCTGTCTAAGCTTCTGTCACCTTCTCTAGGACCTCAATCATCCCCAGTCATATTCAATACCTTCCTATTTTGTCTTTATCATTTTCCTAGAAACCTGTTCTGGTTTCCTCAATCCTAAAATCAAATAAAAATCCTTCCATTGTCCTAGGCAGTTGGAAAGAATATAGTATTTGGACTTGGTTCAATTCCCACTTTTTTATTTGCTTGCTACCTTGCAACTTTGCACAAGTAACTTGCCCTTTCTGAGCATTGATTTTCTATCTATAAAATGAGAGAATTCAGATTCCTCTAGTTCTTTATCTTTGATTCTATGATTTTTTAAATTTCATTTAGGTTCTATCTCATTTATCTCCTCTCCTTCATTGCCAAATTTCTTGAAAAAAAAGTTTCTATTTGATGCTCTCACCTCCTCATTCTGCACTTTTCCCTTAATCCCTCATAATTAGGTGTTTCCTCTCATGACAATCCAGTGAAACATCAATAGCCTGTCAAATCCAATGGTTTTTTTTCTGTCATCCTCTGTAACCCCTCTGCAGTTTTTAATGCTGCTATACCATGGTAGAGAGTTGATTTGAAGTCAGGAAGTCCTGGGTTCAGACAATGCTCACAAAACTTATTACATGTATAGCTATGACTAAGTCACTAAAATCTTCTGAACTGTGGCCTAGAGACAGTAGGTTCTTCACCCCTGCTTTAGACAGTAGCTTGCACTGAGTATGCCCTTAATGAATGTTGAATTGAATTATTGTTAGCCATTCTCTCCTACTGGATATTCTCTCTTTTCTTGGCTTCAGCAACATAAGCGTGGTGTCATAGATAGGGCACTGGAACCCTATAGGGGGTTCCAGTCAAGAGGACTTGAGCTTCAACTTTGTCTCCAATACACACTAGCCTTTTGGTGCCAGGCAAGCCCTTTAACTTCTCTGAAGGTCAGTTTCCTTAATTATAAAATAATGGCATTGGATTTAGTGACCTTTAATGTCTGTTCCGGCTCTAAATCCATGATCTTGTAATTGCATTGTTTTCATTTTTGTACCTCTCTAATAGCTCCCTCTTGAGATCCCTTATGTGGATATTCCTCCTATATCTGCCCTTGGCCTTCTTCTCTCTTTTATATTCCAGCCCTTGATAATTTCATTCACTCTCATGGCTTCAATTACTTGTTCTGAGCAGATGGTATTCAGGTCTCTATCTTTAGTCCTGACTTCTCTTCCAAACTGCATTTGTGTACTTCCATTATCTAAAATAGAGCTCATTCATCTAAAACTTTCTGTTTCATTTCTGTGTGGGGCATTACCATTTATCTCCTCTCCATCTTAACCTTGGTATTATCTTTGACTCTTCCCTTACTTTCACCCTTATTACCTAATCATTTATTAAGTCCTACTAATTCCTTCACTGATATATGTTTCATCTGTTTCTGCTTTTCTATTCCCATTGCCACTAGCCTAATACAGGCCCCTATCACCAACTTCCTGGACTACTCTAATAGCGTCCATTTTTTTTTCTTTCCAAGCCATACCTCATAGTACAGACAGAATCAACTTTCTTACACCTGGATCTTGCATATCATCTCGCTGCTCAAAAATCTTTACTGATTCCACATTGCTTATGGAGTTAAGTTTATTTCCCTTTGCCTGACATTCAAAGGCCTCCAAAATCTGTCACTATTCTTCTCTACCAACTTTCATTCCTGTTGCTGTATTTAATCAATCTAGATTTTAGCCAACCTGGTCAACTTTCTGCCCCCAAAATGTGTTCTCTGCTCTTATTTTTCTATTCTTTTGTTCATATTATTCCCCATACCTAGAATCCTTTTCCTTGTTCTATTTACCAGTTGAATTCCTTACTCTTCCTTAAGAGCCCAACTCAAATGGTACCTACTTCCATCATCCCTGTGATCAATAAAGACCTCCCTGCATGGACATCAGCTCATACTTTATTCTGAAGTTCTCTAATGCATTTATCTTATACTATTGTTTGTTATTTTTACATGTGTTTGTGTCATCTTTTTACTCTTCTGTGTAGTTGAGAGCAGGGGTCAAGTCTAACCTAAACTTTGTATCTAACCCACAGTCTAGCATAGCACATTGCCCAGAGTGGATACTTACTAAACATTTGTCAAATGAAGTAATTTGTATGATAGTGGATTTTGTCCATTATCACATTAATTATCATATCACATATCATTCACATAATTATCACATTAAAATCAAATTTACTTATCACAATGGCAAATTCACTTGAACACCAAAATTGCTGATTTTATGTTCATTATTTCTATGTCTACTCAAATAACCTCTTCATGGGTTTTTTCCAGTTGAGTTTTGGTTTCCCTATTAACTGCTTGTGATCCCTTGGAGGATCCACTTTGTTAGTGGGGCAGTCAATCATCTTTCTGTCACTCTACCTGTGGGATCCTGCATCCAGAAGCACTTTTCTGAAGGATATAAAACCTCTAGTATAGCTCCTATTTAAATAAATATAAAATGACAAGTTGGGACTTTTTGTTACCAGTTTTCAGGCTCTGAAGGTTTGCTATCCTTTATGCTATCTGTTAGCCTGAACTTTTATTGCTTGTCATCAGACTCCCTTGACTTGTAATTGGTACTGTAGAAAATGCTTTATTACGTTGTTTTAAAACTTATATTTTTATTAATTATGATTAATAAAATTGTTATACTGTTTAAATCAACTAGAGATTGTTTCAACCCAGAATATCTCCCTGACCTCAGTAACTATCCAGGAATGTCAGAGATTATTACAAGGAATTTTGGGTTCTCCCAGATGTTGGATCCACCCAAAACGTTCTTGTTTTGGCACCCCACATTTAGGTTTTATTTTGAGTCCACTCAAAGGGTCCTTTGTGCTTTGGCTTTGTTCAAATTTTAATTAATGTTTTTATTTACTAATATGCATGTCAATGTACCTTGCTTTCAAGTTACCCTTTTAGCAAAATCGCTTAACTGTATATGTGTGGTTCACTTGTGCGTTTCCTTGTTTAAATCATATAATGTCAACCTTCCAGAGCCTGGGTGAGAGGGAGCTGTGCCTCCTTTGTAGCTTGTTCTCTTCCACCAAATGACCTAATAAATTCTTTTCTAAGATTTTGGGTTTTGTTTTTGTGAACAACAGTATGCACCAACTTCTCTGTCCTGGACTTACCCAACACCAATGGCCTGTCTGCCCAGACCTCCGCCCATCCCTTGAGTTGTGACCTACTTGTCCTCGTTTTCTCCTATCATTAACTTCTGGAAACTTCCTGGATTCTCTGGTGGTTTCCTTATGGTTCTTCTAGTCACTAACCCTTTCTGATCTAACCCATTCAATTGTCAATCCAGTCCTGGTTGCTGTATAAACTATCTTTATCATAATTTGCCTCTATTCTTTTGATTAGTTGTTATCCATGAAGCAAATACAGATTCTTCAAGTTTATGGAGTCTTCAGTTCTAAGGAAGAATCACAAAACCAGATCAAACAGGATATTGCAAAGCTTGCTCTTGTTTGCTTTAACACAAACAGGAAAGGAGAGCACATTTTGAAACACAATTTGAAAGATGGCTTTGTCTCTCAGGACATTTGTAAAAAATAATACAACAAAAATAATGCAAGAAAATGGTTTGTACTATGCTGTATATTGGGCACTAATAATAAATGAATAATCATCAGTAGCAAATATTCAAGAAGGAATGAGAACTCAGGAAAAATGCCAAAGTTAGAAAAAATGAATCATAAAGAAAATATTTTTCTTATATAAACCTTTTCTGACTTTTTCATGGTTGGCAAAATGTCCAAAAAGTTAATTAGAAAAGCTCAGGTTCTTGGAAGAATTCTCAGTGTGGCTCATCATATTGATGCTGTGCAATACTTTTTTTTCCCCAAGTATTCTGGAATAAGTAGGAAATTAATCACATAGCAGCATAGTTTGCCCTTCCCACACCATAATTGAGAACTTCCAACTCTTATTCTTCCTGGTCAAAGAGCATAATTGAATAATAGTCTTTTGTCTAATAAACCAATCAATTGTTTTAAATCAGAGGAGTTTTAAAGATGTTTCATTCATAATTCTTTGGTAATATACCATAAGTATAAAATAGACATTTATATTTGTGACTTTTTTACTTTTACATAGTGTGAACATTGAGGTCACGTGAGTATTATGTTGTAAATATGGAAGCAGAGATAGACTCCTTTGTAAAATAGGATCTGACTAGAAATTGTGATTATTTCAAAACATTACTGTTATATCTCTCTGTAGAGTATGGGACAAGTATATACTACTGAGAAATGAAGCATAAGCTACAATAATAAATTATTAGGGGATATCTTGGTTCAAATTTTGCCTCTGGTACTTAACATCTATACTACTCCAATCAAATCTCTTCACTTATCTAGACATCAAGGTTGGATTAGGGGAAACTATATTTACAAATTTTTATGTCCCAGGCAAATATTACAAACTGTATTTGGACTAGTTGCATGAAATGTGCCTTCATTTGAGATTGGGTGACACTGTCCAATGGTGAGAAGACTGGAACTCTGGAACACTAATGGGAGACCATATTAGGGGTGGGGCAAAGATTAGTGAGGGAAGAGCTAGTATACTGGATGGTATACTGTATGCTAGTTTTCTATTTAAACTAATTATTCTTGCTAATTAGTTGCTAACCTCTACTATTCCTGCACTACCACAGGACTACTATTGCTATCTAAATTCAGTGCCTTTGGGCAAAGCCCTGATTACCCTGTCCTAGTTTTGACTCTGGCACTAGGAGACCTCTAATATTTCTTCCAGCTCTAAATCCTATGAACTTGTAATCTTGGTTGTGATAGGACACCTTATTTACTCTTTATGCTGTGGGCAATTTCTTGATGATTTGGGGGGAGAATGGGAAAGTTATTTACTTTAACATTGGCAATTCTATAGTTATTTACAGATTTAGTCCTGTAGCTGTTATTTCTTTTATTTTTTTAAAGTAAGCACATAATATCAATTATAAATTTAAATATATTAATGTAGGAAAACCAAAGTAAAAAGTTGGAATTACTTCTTTTCTTGACTATACTCCACTATCAAATTTCCTGAATGTACAGTATATCTATTTTTATTACATATGTATGTCATACACACACATACATACAGTAGAATAGATTTACATCCCCCCATCTTGCTTTTTCCTGTGCCATTTTCCTTTCCTTTTAATGCTATTTCCTTGATAATCAACAGGTTTTATATTGTACCAATTTTCCTCAAAATTACATTCTGGTTTCTATTAGCTCTGAAGCAAGTTTTCAGCTTATCCCACTTAATGCTGATTCACTTTCCTACTTGTTAAAGTACTTCAAATGAGTGATTAATGCAATGAAGAGTAGCTAAAACCTAAATTTAAATTTTAAAGTTTATTGGTCCCAGACATCTTGGGAGTATTAAGAAATAGGAGGAAAGGGGCAAGACATGAATGTTGAAATTACTTCACCTAAAAACCTCTGTTTGTCACAATCAAGTGGTGGTGCAGGTCATGGGCATACAAAATGTACATTCTAAGAAAATATAGCTGCATAGCTCCAAATCCTTCATGAAAGCTGATTAAAGAATAGCCTCCAGTCTAAGGAAATATTTAATTCCATTTCTGGAAGTTTAATGTATATACCTAAATTTAATTATTATTCAAAAAGAATGCAGTAAATGAGTGAATGCCATTTATACTGCAGAAACAAATAAGGCCTTATGTTCTAGGGATAAATATGAATTGTGAGCTTCTGTGGTTTATTCTGAAATATGAGTAAAAAGAGGAAAAATAAACAATTTTTTTCAAGGATTGGCCTATGAGGAAAGGTTAAAAAGAATTTGGATTTTAAAATTTGGAGACTGACAAAAGTTTACTTAATTCAGACATTCAGCAAACATTCATCAAGGATTCATTTTGTGCAATGCACTATGCTAGGCTATGGAGATAAGATGATGAACAACCAAATTATTGCTGCCATCAGTAAAATAATGATTTTGTGCTAGATAGATGATCTCTAAAGTTACTTTGAGTTCTTACTGTCTATGAAACATAGTACACTGTCTCTACTCTCAATGAGTTTATAGTCATTTAATTTCACAAAAAAATGGTTGGAAAACTTCTAGAAAAGTTCAGTAATTACAAAGAATCAACATGGTTTCATCAAGAATTGGTCAAGCTAAAATAAACTCATTTTCTTTTTTTTTTATAAGATTACTAAAGCAGTGGATGAAGAGAATCCTATGAAAATAGTTTACCTAGATTTTAGAAAAGTTTTGATAAAATAACTCATTATTCTTGTTGAAAAATTGAATAATATGCATTAGATCAACGATTCTCAATCTTTTTGGTCTTAGGAATCCTAAAAACTTTAAAAAATGTATCATTTCACTTTGCATCAGTTCATACAAGTCTTTCCAGGTTCTTCTAAAGTCTGCCTGTTCATCATTTCTTATAGCACAGTAGCATACCATTAAACTCATATATCACAACTTGTTCAGCCATTCCCCAATTGATGGGCATTCCCTCAATTTCCAATTTTTGCCACCACAAAAAGAGCTGCTATAAATATTTTTGTACATGTGGGTCCTTTTCCCATTTGTATGATCTCTTTGGGATACAGCCCTAGAAATGCTATTGCTGGGTCAAAGGGTATGCACATTTTTATAGCCGTTTGGGCATAGTTCCAAATTGCTCTCCAAAATGGTTGGGTCATTTCATAACTCCACCAACAATGCATTAGGGTTCCAATTTTCCTACATCTCCAACATTAAGCATTGTCCTGTTTTGTCATGTTGGCTAATCTGATAGGTGTGATGTGGTACCTCAGAGTAGTTTTGATTTGCATTTCTCTAATCAATAGTGATTTAGAGTATTTTTTCATATGACTATAAATGGTTTTAATTTCTTCATATGAGAACTGCCTGTGCATATCCTTTGACTATTTATCAATTGGGGAATGACTTGTATTCTTATAAATTTGACTTAATTTTCTATATATTTTAGAAATGAAGCCTTTATCAGAGATACTGGTTATAAAAATTCTTTCCCAACTTTCTACTTTCCTTCTAATCTTGGTTGCATTGGCTTTGTTTGTGCAAAAACTTTTCAATTTCATGTAATCAAAATTATCCCTTTTGCATTTGGTAATGTTCTCAATCTCCTGTTTGACTATGAATTCTTCCGTTCTCCATAAATCTGACAGGTAAAACTATTCCTTGCTCTCTCAGTTTGCTTATAGTATCAGCCTTTATCTAAATCATGAACCCATTTTGACTTTATTTTGGTATATGGTGTGAGATTTTGGTCTCTGTCTAGTTTCTGCCATACTTTTTTCCAGTTTTCCCAGCAGTTTTTGTCAAATAGTGAGTTCTTATCCCAGAAGCTGGGGTCTTTGGGTTTATCAAATAGTAGATTATTATAGTCATTGACTACTGTGTCTTGTATACCTCACCTATTCCACTGATCCACCACTCTATTTCTTAGTGAGTACCAAGTAGTTTTGATGATTGCTGCTTTATAATACAATTTAAGCTAGGCCACCTTCCCCTGAATTTCTTTTCATTAGTTCCCTTGATATTCTGGACCTTTTGTTATTCCAAATGAATCTTGTTATTATTTTTTTCTAACTCTATAAAATGAGCCTTTGGGGAGAAGATAGAGGGTAGAACAAAAAAGGTACACTTATTCCTTCGAATAAGTCATAAACAAATCAAACCTCAATCTCATAGGGTGGATTGTGAATGATGCCTTCCTTTAAAAATTATTTTTTTAAAACATTCATTAAAAAAAACAATTTTGAGTTCCAAATTCTCTCCTCCCCCACACATTAAGAAGCAATATGATATCAATTATACATGTGAAATCATGAAAAATGAGAGTAATACATACATATCTATCTATCTATCTATCTATCTATCTATATATATATCTATATATATTTGTACCCAGAGTTCATCAGTTCTCTCTTTGGAGGAGGATAGTAGTCATACACACACATACATCCTGCATCCTTCAGAATTGTCTTGGAATGTATTGTATTGATCAGAGTAGTTAAGTATCTTATACTTGATCAATGTTACACTATTGCTATTACTGTGTACAATGCTGTCCTAGCTTTTGCTCATTTCACTTTGCATTAGTTTCTTATAAGTCTTTCCAGGTTTTTCTGAAACCATCCTTCCTGTCATTTCTTATAGCACAATAGTATTCCTTCACAATAATATACCACAACTTGTTCAGTCATTCCCCGACTAATTGACATCCCCTCAAATTCCAATTCTTGGCCAGCACAAAAAGAGCTGCTATAAATATTTTTGCACACATAGGTCCTTCTCCATTTTCTTTTATCTTTTTGAAATACAGACCTAGCAGTGGTTTTATTAGATCAAAGGGAATGTACAGTTTGATAGCCCTTTGGGTATAGTTCCAAAGTGTTCTCCATAATGGTTGGATCAGTTCAAAATTCCACCAGTGGTGCATTAGTGACCCTATTTTTCCACTTCCCCTCTAGCATTTGTTATTTTCCTTTTCTGTTATGTTAGCCAATCTGATAGGTGTAAGGTGGTGCCTCAGAGTTGTTTTAATTAACATTTCTCTAATCAATAAAGATTCAGAGAATTTTTATATATACCTATAGATAGCTTTGATATTTTCTGAAAACTGCCTGTTCATATCCTTTGATTA
Organism: Vombatus ursinus; assembly: GCF_900497805.2. Lineage (NCBI taxonomy): Eukaryota > Metazoa > Chordata > Mammalia > Diprotodontia > Vombatidae > Vombatus > Vombatus ursinus. The sequence continues at coordinate 80,592,027 of NW_020954590.1, forward strand.
TCAACTGGAGAGTGGCTCTTATTTTTATAAATTTAGCTCAGTTCCCTAGATGTTTTAGAAATGAGGCCTTCATCAGAAAAACCTGCTATAAAATTTTCTCCAATTTTCTGTTTTCCTTCTAATTTTAACTACCTTGGCTTTTGTGCAAAAAATTTTTAATTTCATGTAATCAAAATTATCCATTTTACTTCCCATGATCTTTTCAATCTTTTATTTCATCATAAACTCTTCCCTTATCCATAGGTCTGACAGGTAGTTTTCCATGCTCTTCTACTTTGCTTGTGATCACCCTTTATGTCTAAATCATGTACCTATTTTTATCTTTGTATATGGCATGAGATGTGAACCATGCTTTCTGATGAAGCAGTCTTACAGCAATTAGGCTTAAAGAAAAGTCTTACACCATGCACCACAGTCCATTTAAAATGGAAATGTGACATTAATATTAAAGACAATACTATAAAAAATTAGAAGTGAAACAGACTGTATACCTCTCACAGTTATGAATAAGAAGTATATTCCTAACCAAATAACAGATAGAAGCAATTACAAAAGACAATATAGATCACCTGGATAACTTGAAAATGCAAAGCTAACATTAGTGAATCTAGGATTTGCTAGGAATCCTAGGAATCCTCGGAATCTAGGATAAGAACAAAAGTGTTCAAATGGAGAAAACAAATTTGTATCAGATTTCTATGATAAAGGGTGGGTATCCAAGATATAGATATCCATATGGGGATATTGTTTCTATATCTTGGATACCCACCCTTTATCATAGAAATCTGATGTAAGACGTAGAAAGCTATGGAAGACTAATAGCCATTCCCAATAGATAAATGAGTAAAGAACATGACCAAACATTTTCCATAAGAACTGAAAAGTATTTACAACCCATATGAAAAAAATGTTTTAAATCACTAATAATAAAACAAATGTAAATCAAAACAACCCTGAGGTTTCAAATGATCAAAAATAGCAAAAAGGGAAAAAGTCAATGTTGGCAGGATTTTGGGAAAATAAGCACACTAATATATTATTGGTGAAGCTATGAAGTAGTACACCATTTTGAAAGGCAATTTTGAATTATGCAAATAAGATGACTAAAATGTTTATAACTTTGAACCAGAGACTCCGTTACTGAGTTTGTGACCCAAGGAAGTCATCAATAAGAGGAAGAAGTCCCCATGTACTTCAAAATATTTAGAGCAGCATTTTATTTTTTGTAAGAGCTAAGAATTGGAAAACAAAGTAAATGTCCATTAATCGGGGAATGGCTAAACAAATGGTGATACATGAATGTAATGGAATACTATTGTGCTGTAAGAAATGATGTGTGAGATGAATATAGAGAAGCATGGAAAGAGCAGTATGAACTGATACATAGTGAAGTAATATATCAAAAAATCAAAAGTAAATGTAGCAAAATTATAAAAATCAAGTGGGACTCAAATGAAGTGATATGAGAAGAGTTCCTTAACTTCCTCTTCATGTATGTGGGAGGTCTGCAAGGGTCAAACAGTGCACATTTTCGGACTGTCTCAATTTATCAATCAGTTGTGTTGACTTTTTTCTCTTAAAAAATACTATTTGTCATATGGGATGACATTGGGGAGGGGTAGCAGAAAAAATACATAAGATACTATAGTAATGCAAGAAACAGAAAATATCCATAAAAATTATATAAAATTTTTAATTGAAAGAATTAAAGTCCTTTCAGTCTTTTCAGGATATAAAATGAACCTATATAAATCATCAACATTTTTAATATATTACCAAAAAATCCCAACAGGAAAAGAAAGATTAATTACACTTAAAATAAATACACAAATACAAAGTTCCAAGACAATACCAAAGGACCCATGGTGAAAAATGCTATCTACCTCCAGAGAAAGAACTAATGAATTCTGAGTGCAAATCGAAGCATACATTTTAAATTTTATTTTTTCTTGCCTTTTTTTTTTTTGGCATGGCTAATAAAAAATATGTTTTGCATTGCCTTTACAGTGAGTGGAGGAGGGCCTGGAGAACTCAAAATAAAAAAAAAAATTAAAAATAAATAACTTTAAATATTTAACAAAATAAATAAAAATATAATAAAACATAAAAAGAAAGCTCATGCAATTAATCAAGGTCTAAAATAGATCTGAACTCCTTTCATGTGTCATTTTCAATATATTCAGTGCTAATAGATGTTTGGTATTTTACAGCTTTTAAATTTATGAAAACCTGCCTACCCAATTTATAAGCAAAAAAAACCATAACTGCACAGTATCTGTATAACCTAGTCTTGACTGGGCACACTCACTTTGCAGGCAGGCTGTGTCCCCTTGAACTGACCCTGAAAAAGGGAAAGGATTTCTTTTTCCAGCTCTCCCTTGTTTACCCTGGCTCTGGCAAATGGTCATGGGGGTATTTGTTTCTGTTGTGTGTTTCTCCTCCCCAGTTTCAGGTTGATCATCTTGTAGACAGGATTGCAGGTGAGATGGTACAGCCAGTCAGTGTGATATGGAAGGCCTGAGAAGCTAAGGTGCCTGGAACTTAAGAGTGAAGGAGGGTTTGGCCTTTCATCTCTGGTGCTGTGAGTATTGTCTATGGCATTTGAAGTGAGGAGGACAAATGACACAGAACATAAACAAATAACCCCAGTCCCATTTCTTGGAAGGAATAAAAGAGGGAGTGCAGGGGAAGGAAGTCATTCCTCTCTTGGAGTTCAATTCATGGAGCCCATGATGGGAGTGAATTGTAACCTTCACCATCTGGATGAAGCAATTAAGTGTGTGTGGAAAAGAGTAGCAGAAAGAGAATGACAGAAAAGAAGCACTAGTTTTAAAGACACAGGCAGCCAGTCAAAGGAGACTACCCTCCACCCATGTGGTAGGGGACCTAGAGGCCTCCATTTTATACAAATTGAGCATGCCCAGTCAAGCCTGGGTTGCATATAAAATAGGTAGAAATTGACCTCTCTAGATACTTAGAGGAAATATGTAAATAGAACCTCAAAAACACTTTTTACATAAATACAGACCTGCACAATTTGATAAATATTAATTATTTATGAGCAGGCTAGGTTAATATAATAAAAATTACACTACCAAAATTAACTTACTTATTCAGTGTCATGCCAATCAAACTACCAAGAGATTATTTTATGGAGTTTCCTCATCTGCAAAATGAGCTGGAGAAGGAAATGGCAAAACACTCCAGTATCTTTGCCAAGAAAACCCCAAATAGGGTCACGAAGAGTAGGACACCATTGAAATGAATGAACAACAGCAGTAACAAAGAAAAAATAATAATGAAATTCATCTAGAGCAATGGTTCTCAAACTTTTTCATCTTAGGAACTTTCCCTTCTTAAAAATTATTAAAGACGCTGCTCCATAAATAAAATGGCTTTTGTTTATGTGGATTACTATTGATATTTACCACATTAGAAATTAAAATGTCTTAGTATTATTATGGAAATGGTTTTGACTTTGTGGGCCTCCTGAAAGATTCTTGGGGAACATCAGTTCCCAGACCACATTTTGAGAACTGATGATTGTGAAGAGAATGAAAAATACAAGAGAAATTATGAAAAAAAAAGTAAGAAGTAACCAGGCCCAACAACACCTTTTCTCAGATCATACCATGAACTAGTAATCATTGAAATAATTTCATATGGTTAAAAATAGATTGATCAGTGAAATAGATGAAGCACACAATAGAAAAAAGTAAATTAAGTTAGTAAGCTAGTATTTGATAAACTCAAATATTTTGTAGATATTGAGTAGGGACTTACTATGCCACAAAAATTGCTAGGAAATATGGAAAGCAACCTGGCAGAAATTGAGGTATAGATCACTATGTCATATAATATACTAAGGTAATCTCAAAATAGGTACATATCTTAGATATAAAAGGTCACATCATAAACAAATTAGAGGAATAGGAAGGATAGGGGAAGAGTTCATGACCAAACAAGGGATAAAGAGGAAGATAAAATGGACTATAATTACAAAAAACCCAAAAAAGTTTTTGCACAAACAAAGCAATGCTATTAAAATCAGAAGAGAAATAGTTAACTGAGAAAACAAATCTTTGCAGCAATTTCTGAGATATATTAAAAGAAAATCTAACTTCCCTTTATTCATAAATCTCTGTAACCAAATAAATTTAAGAAGCCAAATAAAAATATTTTTATCTAACTTTCATCTAAATAGCATTTTAATAAAATAACTTAGGCTTCTGGTGGCAAATGGACAGAGTGCTAAGCCTGGAATCCGGAAGACTGAGTTCAAGTCAAGTCTCCAACATTTAGTAACTGTGTGACCCTAGGCAAGTCACTTAACCTCAGTTTCTTTATGTGTAAAATGTAAAATTTTTGAAAAATGTTTACCCCATAGAATCATAATTTACTGCCAAGTTTTTGTATTTTGTATAACATTTTTTCACTTCTACCTTGTTAGAACTTGCTGCTCTGTCTGATTTCAACTCCACAGAATAAGATTCCCCTCCAAGATAAGCCCATCATTTCTAAACCTTCCACTATGCTGTCAACTCAAGACTTGATTGATTTCACCTCCTCTCCCCTCTGTTTGGAAGGCTGGAGGACAGAGTACCTTCCTCTTCCCAATGCCTTCCTTTAACTGGATTCCCTAATCACTCCACTTTTCACCTATTGCCCTGACTGGTTTTCAACTAACAAGATGACTCCATGCTGGTTAAGCTCTGGTGAACCACCCCTCTCCCCTTGCTTTCCTGCTTCCTTTTGAGTGTTATCTCCCCTTTTAGATTGTAATCTTGTTGAGGGCAGGGACTGTCTTTTAATTTATTGTATCCCCAGTGCTGTGCCTGGTCCATCATAAACACTTAACAAATATTTATTGGATTGGACTTTGTCTCTAGCCACCTATATTTTAATTGGGGTTAAAAAAGCCCCACTTTTAACAGTATAAGATGGGGTAGTGGTAAGCAAAGTTAAATAGCAGTTTGTTTGAAAAAAGAACCATGGGTTCTGAAATCTTAACACTTGGCAACAATGTGATAAGGCAGCCAAAAAAACTAAGGTGATCTTAGGCTACACTGAGAGGCACAGATCTGAGGAATAAGGAGGTGATAATTCCATGGTGCTTTGTCCTGATCAGACCACACTAGGAGTGTGATGTTCAATTTTGGAAGGACAATGATAAGCTAGAGAATATTCAGAGAAGAGCAACAAGAATAATGAAGGGCCTGGAGGGCATGCTGTATGAGAATCATTGAAAAACTGGGGTCTGTTTTCAGTCCTGAAAAGAGATTACTCAGGGCAGACATTATAGTTTTATCCAAGTACTTGAATCATTGTTATGCAGAAAAGGGAAAATTATATTTGTTCTGGTTGACCCTGGGTGGGGAGGGAGAGTTTGGGGCCAGGTACAATGGATATAAATGGCAAAGGGGAAGTTCGGGAATATGAGGAAACATTTCCCAATAAATAGTACTATCAAAAAATGGAATGACTTGCCTCAGGAGGCAGTAGGTACCTTTCATTGCAGGTCTTCAAGTGAGATGACTGTTGAGAGGTATGTTGTAGCAGGGTTTCTTTTCCTGGTATATGTTGGACTGGACAGTCATTGAGGCTTCTTCCAATTCATGTTCTAGGACATAAACTTATAGTGTCTGTGGTTAGGTAGACAAAATTGTCTAGAAATGAACCTTTGCATTTTTATGTGCTTCTAGAAGCCCCCAAAGGGGATTTGATGGCACATCTATATAACTTTGGTTTGGCTGACTGAGATGAAGATTCAGAAAAAAGGATAGAAAAATTATTTATGTTCAGCCACCTGGGTTCAGTAAACTCACAGAGAACTATGTGGAAAGCTCTTAAATCTTAGTTTAAGGAACATTAATGGTAAGAAAAAATATGTGACGCTAAGGAGGAGAAATAAAAATTGAATGTACATGAAGCAAAAATATATGATGTGATTGGAAAAAGAAACTCAAGGACCAGGACAGAAGAATGATGGATAGTTTTTAATGAATTGAATATTTTGTTTGACAAAAAAGCAAGGAACCCCCCCTCCATTTTGAAAATACTCTTGTAAATTCAGAGAGTTTTGCTAGCGCTTATTCAAAGGGTATATGTTTAAAGCAATATACCATTTGTAACTGTTTAGAAGCCTGTGGGTTACATTATTGCCTGTATTTATTGTAAAAATATAGTGTATGGTATTGGCAATTCAGGTATGTTAAAGAGATAAAATTAAACAAAGAAGCTCAACTTTCAAAAATTTATTATTTTTCTTTTATTAATGCCTTTTCTTTTTCATACCTTCACATAGTGTGATGCTGCCTCACTGATGGAGGTGGCCCTGGGTTTTGGAAATCTATGACAGTGGATTATGAGCCCTGGCTTATTTTATCACCTTTGAAAGCTTTTGATGTGGGAATAGATAGTGTCTGCCAAATACTGAACTGCTCATCAACTCGTAGGCTGAATACTTGGTGATGGATTCTTTAATCATGGCTACCCATGAAAGAAGGAAATCTTGTGTGGACTGTTTCTATATTTGAAGTGAGGAGAGCAGGGGGACAGAAAAGGAGGAAGTAGATGCAAAAAGTCTTACACATAACATTGTAAACATTAACTTAGCTGCTTGTAATATCGACGGGAAATTCAAGTACAATGACTGGTGAGTGGACGTACTGCTTTAGGAATTGATTGAATCATGCTGATCCTGATTTTCTTACTGTTTTGTTGTTCAGTTATTTCAGCCATGTCCTACTCTTTGTGACACTGTATGGAGTTTTCTTGGCAAAGATATTTCAGTGGTTTGCCATTTCATTCTCCAGTTCATTTTACAGATGAGAAACTGAGGCAAACAGGGTTAAGTGACTTGCCCGGGTCACTCAGTGACTCTTTGTTTGAGTGTTTAAGACCAGATCTGAACTCAGGTCTTCCTGACTCTAGGCCCAGCACTCTATTTATTGCACCAGCTAGCTGCCCTAACTTTCTTCCCATATATGAAACCAAAAGACAGAAGGCAGGTGCAGTTATATGGAAAAGATGGCTTTAAACATTCTCCATGGTGTGGCAAATAAAGGAATTTGAGCAATTGCTTTTACTCTGTGTACAAAGATCACAGGAAATAAGATTTCATGGGACACTTGGAAAGTTTGTATTGCAGTGCTCACAAGTATTTGCAAAAAGACCATTTCAAAATTATTGTAGTTTATATACTAATAGCTATGGCAAAGGATGAAGAGGTAGGGAAATTCGATGAAGTCTTTTATAAGGCTTAAATTTAAATCAAGACATTTTCATGATCTATTAATAAACATTTATTAAGTACCCATCAGGTGGTAGGCACTGAGGATACAGACTAAAGTGAAACAACCCCTGCTTTTAAGGAATATACATTCTATTGGGGGCAATGATACATCGATATAGATAGATGATAGGTAGAAAGCTTGATAGAGATATAACATGTAGAGAAAATAGAAGCAAGATGATGGGGGGCACTGACAGGGGGATCAAGAAAGGCTTCAAGTAGAAGGTTGCATTTGAGCTTCATCTTGAAAGAAATTAGAAATTTTTAGAGGTGGAGATAAGGAAGGAGTAATTTCAAAGTGTGGAATTAGCCAGGGCAAGGAAATGGGCAACAGGGTGATGAGTGTGTAAGAATCTAGTTTTACTTTTTATTATTATCAAGTAATATTTATTGAACATATGTAAGTGCTCTAGTAACTTGTTGGTGACACATTGTGTCCTATGAATCTTCCTTATTAGGAATGTGTGAAGGAGAATGCTATATAATGAACCAGAAGGTTATGATGGGTCCGCATTGTGATGGGCTTAAAATGCCAAACAGAGGAGTTTGTATTTGTTTTTAGATGTACTGGGGGTCATTGGAGTTTGTTGGGGCACATGGTCAGACATAAACTTTGGGAAAATTGCTCTGTTAGCTGAGTAGAGAGAATGGATAATCGGTGACTTTAATGCAAAAGTAGGAATAGGTGAGTACAACAAATGCGCACACATATAGATTGTGAACCACATTTGGAAGAATTGAAACTGAGGATCAACCAAGCAATAATAAAGGGGGAACATAGTGGGAAAGAAATTATAAATAAGGAATTATGAAGGGAAAAGCAGCAAAAAGGATGTTATCAAAGAAATATGTGAGAAAAAATACATACTGATAATGTGTTAAGAGCAAGGGGTGACTCAGTATGATTGTGTGCTTCAATGCTATTCTTGTTGAGGACGATTTATGCCCGACCTGTGATAGAGACTTCCAACCTCATATTGGTCTGATCAGTCACAGTTGGACACACTATACCTTGACCCCAACATAATGATATTTTTTGGTGTCTTCAGGAATGAAGGACAACAACCAACCAATCGTGTGATGTCCAAGGGCCATATAGGCACCCTCAGCACATTGAGTAGAGCCCCCTGTAATGGGAATTTATGGGAAGATGTGGACAATATTAATATAGGCTAGGAAGACATGAAAGTATTGTAACCTGTTAGAGAAAATTTCTTGTGAGATTTTATTTTGGTCATTGTGAATATTTGTGTTTTTCATGCCATAACCATTTCCCAATATGCCACCTCCTTCCCACCTCGGACTGAACATGCCCTTGTAACAAAGAAAAATAGTCAAGTAAAACCAGTTGAACAAATTACTGTTTTTGATAGTATATGCAAAAAGTGATCATAACCTCAAAGAATTAGCCTTTTCGGTTTCAGAACTCCTGCTGCAGGCCTCAGATGTACCAATAACATCCTGGTTGATAAGTGTCATGTGTCATTATGTCTAGGCTCTTGACATTTCTCATTTTACTTCCTGGTCATCATCTTACCAGCCATCTTCTCTCCTCTGCTCTCTAGTTCTGGAACTATCATCAAAGCAGTACTGTCATTGCTGTTGGAAGGTATATGCCACTCACTTCATTATGACTTCACTTATAATCTTGTGAGTTTCCAAAATAAAATACCTTACCCTGAGTACAACTCTCCTAGGAGTGTTGTCTCTCTCAATAGCATGTAGGTTTACTGTGGGCAAGGTCTATTTTTACTTTTGTTGTATTTGTGTACCCAGAACTTAGCACAGGACTTGAGGTAAAATAATTGCTTAATGAATGCTTTTTTTGTTCATTCATTTATAGTTCCCCATCTTTCTACTAAGCATCATGAAGTTTGTTTTCTTATCTCTTTTTTCTGGTGCCAAGATTGGCTATTATATGAATGGTTGCTTTTCAGTTTAAATTATCATAATAACTATGTATAACTTTTTGTTCTCCATATTTCAATCTGTATCAGTTCATACAAATGCTTCATAGTTTCTTATGGTGCAACAGTATTCCATTACAAGCATATGACACTTTACGGTTGTCATTTTCTAATTGATGGGTACCTGTTTTGTTTCCAGTTTTCTTCTACCATGATTATTTTGGTTTATGTAGTAACTTCTTTTCTATATTTGACTTCCTTGGTGATATATACTCAATAAGGGAATAACTGCATCCAATGGCATTAACAAGTTAGTAACTTTTCTTGCAAAATTTCAAATGTGTTTTCTAGAATAGTCGAGTACATTCACATCTTCAATTATCTCCTATCTTCCTTTTATCAGCCTCTCTAACACCTGAGAATTTCCATTTTTTATAAATTTTTTAAACCTTACAGGTAAAAGTTGTTTTAGTTTCTCTTTCTCTTATTAGTGATTTAGAATTTTTTTTCACATAGTTCTTAACTATCTGCTTTCTTTTTTAGGAAAACTGTTTATTGCTATCCTTTGGCCATATGTCTACTGAGACAATGGTTCTTTAAGTAATTTAATCCTTAAGATTCTAAATAAGTTCTATTTGAAAACTCTCTAAGTGAGGAGGAATTATGGAAATAATTAAATCTCTGAATTTTGAGGAAGCTCCAGGTAAGTATGAATTACTAATTGAAATTGGTCCATTTAATAGGCTCTCTTTAAAATGAGTTAAGATAAACTATACCTTCACTATTCACTAGGTATATTTTAATTATTATTTTTGTTAAGTATAGGTGAGCATAATGCTGTCATCATTACTAAATACTGGAAGAAGAATCTATGAAATATTTTGATTAGACACCCTGTAATTTTGCTTCCCCAGGTAATTCTTGAAATTAGGTAGACTTTTATTAAAGATAAAATTGTAACCTTGGATAAATCTGTGATTCCTATGGTATACTTGAAAGAGCTCAAATAAGTAACATTCATTTCATTTGAAATAAGTTAACAGTGTAATATAGCAACCAAAACAAACAAACAAGCTGTGGTATTGGGCTACATTGAAAGGTATAACTCCTGTAATAAAGGATATGACAGTGCAGTTGTATGTACTCCACCCTGGCCAAGCCATATCTGAAGCACTGTTGTGATCACTTGTGGGTGCCACATTTTAGGAAGGATGCAGAAAATTTGTATTGCATGCAGAAACATGTGACTAGGATGGTGAAGGAAAAGAACACCATGCCATGTAAGGATGAGTTGATGCAGTACTTGGGGGTGTATAGATAGAGAAGAAAAGATGTAGAAGGACCCAGTAGTTGAGTTTTTATAACACAACTAATCCCAACCATAATTTTGTCCTCCCAATTGTAGAATAAGTTTCCTGTGCTAAGTTTTGTATATGCTTAACTCAACTAAGCTGTGGGGATCCTCTATATCCTAGCACTTTCTCTTTACTTCGATTTCTGGCTTCCTTCTTCTCCTTTCTTACAAGAAAGTGATATTGACCCAAACCTTCTATTTTCCCCATTTTTCTATTAGAGCTGAATCCCAATTATTGTGAACAATGAATCCCCTGACCTGGTCACATGAATTCAGATTCAAACTATTCAAAGTTATATTAATGTAAAATATGGTTATTTGTTCTAAGCAATGAGAATGTACAGTGCCAGGTACACAAACTCACAGTCTCTGTAAAATAGGCAGCCTCTACGTCATACTCACCTTATAGATGCAATCTATTGCCGAATTGTCATTTCCCCCTCTTTCTTTACAATATCTGTTTCCTTCCTTCCACTCACTGCTATATCCTGGTATAGGCCCACAACATCTCCTGTCTGGATTATTATAGTGGTCTTTTAACTGATTCCTCTGCCTGAAGCTTTCCCCAGTCCAATCCATCCTCTACTTAGCTTATTGTGATTTTCCTGAAAAGCTCAGGTCTGATAGTCACCTCCCTATTGAATAAATTCTAGTGGTTCCCTATTACTTCCATGATCAAATGAGCCCTCTGTTTGGCTTTTAGAGCCCTTCACAGCTTCAGCTTTTCCTGCCTTTCTGGTTTTCTTACACATTTTTACTCTCTGACACAGCTACCATGAAATTTTTGTTCTCCTCCCTACACACAATATTCCATCTCCTGACTTTGCTTTTTTCATTGCTTATCCGCCTTATGTGAAATGCTCTCTTTCCTCACCTTTGCCTTCAAACTTACTTGGCTTCCTTCAGGAGTTAGCTTTAATCCCACCTGCTGTATGAGGCCTTTCTCATCCCTTCTCCTCCTTCAAATGATTTTACCTTTGAGATTACCTTCCATTTTCAGTGTATAAATCTTGTATGTTCATAATCGTTTGCATATTCTCTCCCTTATTAGAATGTGAGCTCCTTGAGGGAAGCAGCTGTACTTTTGCTTTTCTTTGTATCCCCAGTGCATAGCATAATACCTGGAACATAGTGAATGCTTGTTCTTTGACTGATTGATTGGTCCCCAAATCCCGAATGGGAATTGTAGCTGCTTCTAAGTCTTTCTTGCCCATTTGGGGAAGATCTTATCTCATTCTAGCTGCCACTTTCTAGATCTTTTTAGACCAAAAGGATGGAAGCATCCTGCCATATACAGGGAGCATAAAACCTTATGTCTAAATTCCTCCAACCACAGAGCTGGGTAGCATCCCTTTCTTTTTCTTCTTCTGGGTATAGGACAGTTACTGCTTATCTACTTATTTAGCTTAATCTTCCTCAAATATCATAGCTTATTGCAAGGTGTTTTAACAGCCTTGCCTAAGAGCTTCCTCAAGAAAATGTTTTAAGAGAGAAATAATACAATTTTTAAAGTTACAGAATTCTAAGCTATTTAAAGCTACTGAACAAAATAGAAAATTGAACAGTATCTAAACTTGGTTTTAGCATAGGGCTGGAAAAAAATTCACTTTCCCTCACTTTGGTATCAAGACCATAGCTTTGGGGTACAAAGAATAAGGTAGAGTGCCTATTTTTGAAAAGTTTATATAGCATATGGTTATTTGTTCTTAAATTGGTCGAAAGAATTCACTTGAGAATCTCTTTATTATTAGTGCTTTTTTTTCTGCAGCAGTTCATTTATGGCTTATTCATTTTTTCCCCTGAGATTGGGTTTTATAGATTTTTTATTTCTGGTTTTATCTACTTAGCTATTTTAGATTTTTGCAGATACCAACCCATTTCACTGAAATGTTCAGTTTTGCTGTCATATAATGATGTGTAATTATGCTTGAGAATTTTTTTTTCTGGTTGCCTCCACTCCTTTCATGTTTGGTTTTGATTATAATGTTACCTTCCCTGTCAGAAAAATAAACTGGTTATTGATTTCTTAATTTTATTGGTCTTTAAAAACAATCCTTCAATAACAACATTATGACCTATTTATATAATGCTTTAAGATTTTAAAAATGCCGTTAATCACAACATGGTGAACATAGGTAGTTCAGGTAATATTTCAATCATTTCAGAGATGAGGAAGCTGAGCCTCTGAGAAGTTAAATGATTATTCCACAATCAGGTAGCCTATGAAGTGTCTAAAGTGGGATTCAAATGCAGGTCCTTTACCTTAGGAAAGACAGAATCACCTAGTGGACAGAGAATGAGCTTTTGAGTCAAAAAACTTGGAACCAAACTTTACCTCTGACACTAATTCATTTTGTGGGAGGGATTCCATTTGGTTTGCCTCTATTTACTTATTTTGTGCTTATTTTGGATTTATTTGCTAATTTTTTATTTCTTAAGTTGCAGGTGTTATTCATTGGTCTTCTCTTTTTATTTTATTAATATATGTTCAAGGATATCTGTTTTCCTCTGAAGATTTTGTTAGCTGCATCCCATACATTTTGGCATGCTGAATTGTTATTTTCCTAATTTTTAATAAAACTTTCCTATCCCTTTTCATCCTTCCCCTTAATCTTTTCCTTTGAGATTAGCTTTAATGCACCCTCATGAAATTTAGAGATATCCAGTGCTAAACAATCATTTATATAAAGAAATATGACTGAGAAGCTATACATTTCCCTAAATTATTTTGAGTTACAAACTTAACCCCTCAGCAATCCCATGCCAAAATATTTCAAAAGTTGAGTTATACATATACATATATACATGTATATATATAATTCCACCATAATTACATATTAAAACAATTTTTAGCATTTTTTTTAAATTTAAGAGTTACACATTATATTTCTCCCTCTCTTCCTTCCCTACCCCCAGATGGTAAGCAATCAGATACAGGTTATACATGTGCAATCATGTAAAACATTTCCATATTAGTCATTTTGAACAAAAAGACTCAAAAGAAAAAAAAACTGAAAGAAAGAAGGTGAAAAATAGCATGCTTCAATCTGTATTCAAATAATGTTAGCTCTTTCTCTGGAGGCAGATGGCATGCTTCATCATTAGTCCTTTGGCATTGTCTTGGATCATTGTATTGCTGAGAATAGCTAAGTCATTCATAGTTCTTCACTGAACAACATTGCTATTACTACATACAATATTTTCCTGGTTCTGTTAACTTAAAAAAAAAAATTTTAGGCAACTGGGGTTAAGTGACTTGCCCAGGGTCACACAGCTAGTAAGTGTCAAGTGTTTGGTCTGAGGCTGGATTTGAACTCAGGTCCTCCTGACTTCAGGGCCGATGCTTTATTCACTGCACCACCTAGCTGCCCCTGACTCTTCTAACTTCACTTTGTATCAGTCCACATAAGTCTTTCCAGGTTTTTCTAAAATCATCCTGCTTGTCATTTCTCATTAACACAATAATATTCATTACAATCATCTACCACAGCTTGTTTAGCCATTCCCCAATTTATGGTCATCCCTTCAATTTCTAATTCTTAGCCACCACAAAAAGAGCTGCTAAAAATAAAAAAAAATAGCATTTTAATGATAAAAATAAATATTAAAAATATTCATTTTATAACAAAAATTTCTACTGAAATTTGTATTTTTGGTGGATTAAAAAAAGGATGTCATAAATAAATCAATGTAAGTTCCTTAAATTCATACTCTGATCAAAAAGGACAAATTTATTAAATTTATAAAAAAGTTAGCACAATGGATAAATGCATTTTCAAAATAAATATATTTATAAAACATATTTAAATAATATTTAATATGATTCTCATTTTGAAATATATTTGATTTGAAAATAAAATAGAAAATAAATATTTCCTTGATTGACCCAGAGAAGCAATTCTCATTTTATTTTAAAGAACTAGATAATTCTGAGTAAGGATAGATAAGGAATACAGTTGCTGTGGCCAAATAGGATGCATTTACTCTTTTGGAAAAATAATGGTTAATAGACTTACCTTGTGATAGTGTGTTTAAATAAATATTTGAACCAGACAGTCTTACTATATTTTGGTTATGTTGAACAAAGGATACTTTGGTTGACAAAAGTGAAACAATTTTTCCTAGTAGTTGAATTTCTTATTTATGCAGAATGGGAGTGTGTTGTTATAGTTGTTATAAAGACAAATTATCAGTCTTGAATATCGGTTGAAAAATAATTATGAGTGGTATTATCATGAGTGATATCATAACTTGAGAAGCTATGCCAAAAAACACATCAATTATCACACTAATAATGGCCTTATTATTTTTCTCAAATGATTACATTGTGAATATTTTTTAATCAATGAACAAACATCTGAATGTTCCTTTTTTTGCTTTTTAAAAAAGATTTGTGTATTATGTTAAATTGTAGTAAATTCTTGATTTGTTTTGAATAAGATGAAAACTAAGATATTATTTGCAGTGCATGTTTTATAGAAAGTGTTTGTGGGGCATATATTTTTTCATAAAAAAATCTCATTTACTTCATAAAGTTTGAAAACCAATGCCCTAGAGCATGATTAAGTTTTAATAAAACTTTTATGTGTGTTAGAGAAGAAAAGTATTTTTAGCATTTTCATTTATCTCTCACTAAATGTTTATCATCTGGTTATGAAAGCTGTTTTAAAAAAACTATGAATAATTCTGTAAACTTTACAGTGTAAAGTAAATGCTTTCTCTGGTCTCTGCTCATATAATTGTCTTTGTGCATTAAGGAACATCAGATTGTGTACTGTTAAATTGGAGAAGGGGAAGAGAAAAAGGGGATGAACTGAGTTTGAGCAATTCACTGTTTTTTGTTCTTTATTGAATTTGTCTATCAATTCTTTTCATTCTATTCCCCGTAAATTATCCAATAATCTATTTCAGAAACAAACAAACAAAAAAACTTTCTTAGGCTTTCAAACTACCAAACAAAGCAAAGAAAGATTCAGAAATGAGGAGGAAGGGATTCTCATATTCTGCTGGACTTAGCACACTTCTTTTCACTTGCTAATTCACTTCAGAGAAGTTGAACTGGGTTCTGTTTTATTTTAGATTCTGACTATTGAAAGTGTGAATTGTATTCTTCCATGCTTTCTATGTTAATATCCTCTGAAAAGGTGTCCTTTTTCTTCCTCTTTTCTTCCCACATCATGTCCCCATGCTGCTATAGTTTTAGGGCTTTTTGCAGTAGCATTAAGTGATTTGTTTTACCCTGTCATGCTCTTTCCTTACATTCCAAGGTATCAGAGGAAGCTTTTATTAATGTTTTTCAAATTCCATGACCTAGATGATTACAGTATATTTATCCTGTCCTTAACCCTAAGCCTACCATTGGGGTAGGTATCAAAACGTATAATATGACTAATATCTAAACTGATTATTGTCACTATTATCCAGTGAATGTTATTCTTTAGTGAGTTTTCAGGAATTAAATATTTCACTGAATTTAGAGTTCTAAGTTTAGAGTGATGGTTGTCATTTAATAGAGCTGAATGTTCTAGAAGCTGCTTATTTCTTCTTAGATTTTTTCATTTTAGTTTCAACAAAATTTTTTACAGTAACCAAGTATGTATAGCAATGTGATAGGTACTCAATATGGTACAAAAGTGAACTAAGTTGTAGTCTTAGTCCTACTCAGGTAGACGGTGGTGCTTAGGATGCTGTATGCCTTACTAGTACATTTTTTTCAGTTATAGATAACAGATGTCTTGGATCATATAATGCACAATGCTGACATTTATTTTAAATAAAATTATGACAGAAGTGTAATTAAAGGGGAATCATAAGAATAAGATACACTTTGGCGCCAAAGTTGAAAAATATGACAGATATGTCTTTTCTATTCTATTCTCAAAGGTTTTAAATGAATATTTAGAACAATCCTGGATTTTCTTTCTGTTATGCTTTAGGATTAAATGTTTGCTTGTCATTACTGTTTTTGTGTCTCAAAATTCTAAGACTTGGAATTCTACAATCTTGTTTGATTCATTTTGGCTTTTACAATGCTTTCCTCTCTATAGTTTCAGAAAAAGGTGTAAATCTATTTTTACTTGCTTACATTCTATTTGCTTATCTAGTATGTGAAAAAGAGAAAATCTAACCTTCAGATTCATAACATTTCTTCTCCATTCAAAAATAGCACGTGCATACTGTCCCTCCCCCAAAACTAACAACAACAAAATTTCCCCAGAAAAATGACTGAGGAATTAAGCTGAAGATCCTCATCCTTAGGTCCTGAGTAAATCTGACTCATGACTTACAGCCTTCTAATATGGATATGGATATTACTTAAATAGAATAATAGATCCTATAGATCCTAATCTATACTGTTAATCTCCTTTTAGTACCTCCACCCCCACCATTACCAAAGATAAAGATATCTGAGCTAAACAGGAGTAGCTTTGTTAAAAAACTTTTAAAAATCAGATAATATTTCCTCTTAAAACAACCAATTCATTTTCTTGCAAAAGATTTGAAGTGCAGTATCTTAGAGAGCAGATGTGAAAATGAATTACACAATTGTATTTTTATCAAGTTATTATTAGGAACACATTCTATGAATAGATCTTTTTCTAAAATCTATTTGAGGTCACACTAGTTGACGTGAATATTAAGTATTAGTAGCAACATTAACTTAGAGTAGCTAAGCTATAAGACATATAGTACTTTACCTTGCAATAGATGTAAATGATATAAGGTTGCTGTGGATAAATTCTGAGAATCCAGTAGAAATTTGGACTAAATAAATGCCTCTCAGGATAGACTCTACTATACCATTTTAGAAAAATGAATATTGATTCTATTTTATAGTATCTTTGCAGAGAATTTCCATAAATATAATTAGTTTATCACTCAAGTCTTCTGTAGTGCCATTATAATTGCTTTTCTAGTGTCTATCAACAAACTTTATTGAGGCACCTGTCAAGCACTCTACTAACTACTATAGCAGTGGGCCTTGGATGTCAGAAAAGAAACAGAAATGGTTTATAATCTCAAGGAGTTTATTGTTTAGATTTAGATATGTAACAAACAGAAATGGAAGAGCATTTACAAAGTAATACAAGGAGAAGTTCAAATAAATATAACACAGATTATGTTTATAGGTTTTCAGAGATCTTAAGTTAAAAGGACCATTAGATTTGGGCGAGTTTAATAAGGTAAGGTTTCACAGAGGAAGAAGTAAGCTTTTAACATGAGTTTTAAAGATGAAATTAATATGGATTTACCAAATTACATGAATTACTTTCAAGATTTTCAACCAAAATATCATATATCCCATATCATAATCAAATTATATGTAACACATGTATATCTACATATGTATATGTATATGTACATATGTGTATATACATACATACATATACATATATATACACACACATATATATATATTCTATTTCAACCCATTTAGGAAAACATTGTAAGAGGGAGAAGCAGGTGTGCTTAATTAACTCTTTCCTTCTGCAAATTTCACTTATTAAACAGTTATTCTACAGATAATAGACTTCATTTTTAATATTCTTAGAAAAGTATGCAGTTCTGTTCTTGGTCTCAAGAGTCATTTAAAAGTAGAAATTGTGAAGGTAGAACTCTTCATTGGAACAACAACAACTGGACAAATCTGGAATTCATTGCTCTCAGGGCAACCAAGATTGCCATTACCTTTACTTTTTCTATGTGCCATCTCTGAAAGGTGAAAAGAAACAGATGTATTTTTTTAAAAGACATAACAGAGCTGCAGCCCTTGCCTCTAAGCTTTGTGATCAAGTATCTGAATTACAAGATCTGCCTGCATTTTTCATTTATTTTCTTTGGAGGTGAAGCAAAAATAGTACTGGATTCAAAGTCTGAAATCTAGAATTCAAATCTAGGGTTTACTACTTACTTTCTGTGTAACCTTGGGTAAATCACTTATCTTCTATGGAGTTTCAATTTCCTCATCTATAAAATTAGGTGGTTAGACTAGATGAACTCTAATATTTCTTACAACTCTAAATCTATTATTTTTCTGCGAACTAGACTAGAGCAGAACAGTTGTCTCTAGTGGTTCATCCTAAATTACATGGTATTTATTTTTATATACCTGTATATTGTAAATACACATTGTCTTTCCTAGTAAAATATAAACTCCACAAGAGCAGGGACTATTTCATTTTTTGTCTTTGTATAAACAGTGCCCAGAATAGTGACTTGTACATAGTAGGTACCATGATGTATGCTTTAGATTGGTTAGATGAGAGGCAGTCAGCTAAAACTGATAATAAAGAAAATATTAAATGCCCCTGGAAAGCTTTACAAGAAGACCCATTCAATTAAATAAATATCTAATTAATGGAATTACATGTGTATAATATCATATGCATACTCACAGAACTTAACATTCTTGCCATGTAGGGAAGATTCATTCTTGGAAAAGAATACAAGACAGAATATCATAAAATACTAAATTGAATAAAATAAAGTACTTATATTTACATGTAGAAAAGGTTTAATCTCATTTGATTCTCACAATGACCTTGTGAGAGAGATTGGATAGAGACCTCCATGTTGTTGATGAGGAAACTGAAGCTCGAAGAGGGTAAATGGCTTGCCCAAATACATAAAGATAATATAGCAGAGTTAGAATTCAAACTCAGGTGTTCTGTATTCTTTCCATTAAATCATGCTGCTTCTTCATAAGATAATTAAAAATCTGTTTATTCAAAAGGGGAGAGTTATTAATTTTGTTCCTCTCTCTCTCTCTTTTATTTTTGGCAAGCCTTAAAGGTTTTTATTATGTATGCTTTCCCAAGATCTTTTTCTATCCTCAGTCGCCTGCTCAGAGAACAGCATTTTCCTACAGTTTAAATTTTTTGTTAATTTATTTTTAACATTTATTTTCCCCCAAAATTTGAGTTCCAAATTTTCTCTCTCTCCCTCTAGCCCCTCTGCCACCCACTGAGAAAGCAAGCAATATGATACCAATTGTGTATGTAAAGTCATACTTATTTCCATATTAGCCATGTGGCAAAACAAAACAGAGCAAAACAATAAAAAGCAAGAAATGTAAAAAAAGTGAAATAAATATACTTCAATCTGCACTCAGAGTTTATCAGTTCTCTTTCTCTCTGGAGGTGGATAGCATTTTTCATCATGGTTCTTTGGAATTGTCTTGGATCATTGTCTTGATCAGAGTAGCTATTGCTGTTACTGTGATCGCTTGGTTCTGCTCACTTCATTTTGTATCAGTTTATATAAATATTACCAGGTTTTTCTGAAATCATCCTGCTTATCATTTCTAATAGTGTAATAGTATTCCATCACAAGCATGTATCATTTGTTCAGTCATTCCCCAATTGATGGACATCCCCGAAATTTCCAATTTTTTGCCACTGCAAAAATTGCTGCTATAAATATTTTTTGTGCATGTAGGTCCTTTCTCCTTTTCTTTGATCTCTTTGGGATACAGACCTAGTAGCGGCATTGCTGGGTTTAAAGGGCATGAACAATTTTATAGCCATTTGGGCATAGTCTCAAATTGTCCTCCAGAATGGTTGGAGTAGTTTACAACTCCATCAACAATGCATTAGGGTCCCTATTTTCCCACACACCGCCAGCATTTGTCATTTTTCTTTTCTGCAATGTTAGACATTCTGATAGATGTGAGGTGGTACCTCAGAGTTGTTTTAATTTGCATTTATCAAACCAGTAGTGATTTAGAGTTTTTTTTCATGTGACTATTGATAGCTTTGATTTCTTCTTTTGAAAGCTGTTCATATCCTTTGACCATTTGTCAATTGGGGAAATAGTTTTTATTTTATTTTTTTTAATTGGACTTAGTTCCCTATATATTTGAGAAATGAGGCTTTTATCAGAGAAACTTGCTGTAAATTTGCCCTCTCCCCATTCCCTACTTTCTTTCTAATTTTGGCTGTATTGGTTTTGTTCGTGCAAAGCTTTTTTAATTTCATGTAATTAAAATTTTTCATTTTAGATCTTCTCTATCTGTTGTTTGGTAATAAACTCTTCTCTTGTCCATAGATTGGACAGGTAAAATTTTCCATGCTATGCTAATTTACTTATATCACTTTTTATGTCTAAGACATTTACCCATTTTGACCTTATTTTGCTAGATGGAGTGAGATGTTAGTTACAGTTCTTTTTCTGAGAAATAACAGATTTTGTTTTTCAATTGGTCTCACCTAAACCAGAAGACATGGAGCTTCAGAGGAGAATTAGAGCTTATCTAAGCATTCATTTTAATACTCTAATTTTATATCTGATCTTGAATTTTTGCCGTCAACCACCAGTGTACTTTATGCTTCTTATTAGCTGTACTTTTCCCCATGGTGTCTATAAAAATATGCCAAATAATCCAGATCATAAATAGAGGTCCTATTCATGGTAACTTGTAAATAAGAAGTGGCATAAAAATTATCCAGGAAATGAAAGACTGAAAAAAGGAAATATATTGGTTTTATAGAAAAATTGAAGGATAACTGATAGACAGTGTTGCACTATTCTAGTTTATCATCTCTACGTGCAATCAGGACTAATATCTTCCCAATTGCATAATAAGATAATAGGATAATAGGTGAAATTTGTAGAAGGTTGAGTTAAGTCTATTTGTTCCTCTCTCTTACATTCTTTTCATGCATAGTTTATTTTTTATTTTTTATAAATAAATTTATTTATTTTTAGTTTTCAACATTTACTTCCACAAGATTTTGAGTTCCAAATTTTCACCCCATCTTGCCTCTCCCCCCAGCCCAAGATGGCATGCATTCTGAATACCCCTTCCCCTAGTCTGCCTTCCCTTCTATCTCTCCCCCCCTTCTCTTATCCCCTTCCCTTTCCATTTTCCTGTAGGGCAGGATAGATTTCTGTACCCCATTTCCTGTATTTCTTATTTCCCAGTTGCATGTGAAAACATTTTTTTAAACATGTGTTTTTAAAACTTTGGGTTCCAAATTTTTTCCCTTCCTCCCTCCCCACCCACTCTCATTGAAAAGGCAATTGAAAAGGCAACTCAATATAGGTTATACATGTGCAGTTATGTAAAACACTTCCATAATAGACATGCTGTGAAAAACTAACTCTATTTCCTTTAATCCTATCCTGCCCCCCATTTATTCTATTCTTTCTTTTGACCCTGTCCCTCCTCAGAAGTATTTGCTTCTGATTACCCCCTTTTCCAATCTGCCCTCCTCTCTATCATCCTCCTACTCTCTTGTCCCCTTCCTCCCCTATTTTTCTGTAGGGTAAGACAGATTTCCATACCCAATTGAGTGTGTATGTTATTCCCTCTGTAAGTCAAATCCTATGAGAATAAGATTCATTCATTCCCTGTCACGTTCTCCTGTTTCCTCTCCACTGTAAGAGCCTTTTCATTTCTGTTTTTTTTTGGTGAGATAATTTACCCCGTTCTACCTCACCTTTTCTCCTTCTTCTAGTATAATCCTCTTTCACTCCTTAATTTTATTCTCCAGATATGACCCCTTCATCTTCAACTCATCCTGTGCCCTCTATCTATCTACCTATCTATTTATCTATCTATCCATCAATCTATCTACATATATATATATATATATATATATGTAATTTTTTCCTTCCAACTACCCTTATACTGACAAAGGTCTCATGAGTTGCAAATATCATCTTTCCATGCAGGAATATAAACAAGTTCAACCTTAATAAGTCTCTTATGATTTCTCTTTCCTGTTTACCTCTTCATGTTTCTCTTGAGTCTTGTATTTGATAGTCAAATTTTCTATTCAGCTCTGGTATTTTCATCAAGAATGCTTGAAAATCCTCTATTTCACTGAATGACCATTTTTTCCCCTGAAAGCTCATACTCAGTTTTGCTGGGTAGGTGATTCTTGATTGTAATCCTATCTCCTTTGCCCTCTGGAATATTATATTCAATACCCTGTAGTCCCTTAATGTAGAAGCTGCTAAATCTTGTGTTATCCTGATTGTGTTTCCACAATACTTGAATTGTTTCTTTCTGGCTGCTTGTAGTATTTTCTCCTTGACCTGGGAACTTTGGAATTTGGCTACAATATTCCTAGGAGTTTTCCTTTGGGGATCTCTTTCAGGAGGAGATGGGTGGATTCTTTTAATTTATATTTTGCCCCCTGGTTCTAAAATATCAGGGCAGTTTTTCTTGATAATTTCTTGAAAGATGATGTCTAGGCTCTTTTTTTGATCCTGGCTTTCAGATAGTCCAATAATTTTTAAATTCTCTCTCCTGGATCTATTTTCCAGGTCAGTTGTTTTTCCAGAGATATTTCACATTGTTTTCTAATTTTTCATTCTTTTGGATTTGTTTTACAGCATTTTGATTTCTCATAAAGTCACTAGCTTCCAATTGCTCTATTCTAATTTTTAAGGAAACATTTTCTTCAGTAATCTTTTGGACTTCCTTTTCCATTTGGCCAATTTTGCTTTTTAGAGCATTCTTCTCCTCATTGGCTTTTTGGACCTCTTTTGCCATTTGGGTTAGTCTATTTTTTAAGGTGTTATTTTCTTCAGTATTTTTTTGGGTCTACTTTAGCAAGCTGTTGAGTTCTTTTTCATGATTTTCTTGCATAACTCTCATTTCTCTTCCCAGTTTTTCCTCTACTTCTCTTACTTGCTTCTCAAAATCCCCTTTGAGCTCTTCCAAGGCCTGGGACTGATTCATATTTTTCTTGGAGGCTTTGGATGTAGGAGCTTTGACTTTGTTGTCTTCTTCTGGTTGTATGTTTTGATCTTTGTCACCAAAGTAAGATAATATAGTCTGAATCTTTTTGCACTGCTTACTCATGATC
Source organism: Vombatus ursinus (assembly GCF_900497805.2). Classification (NCBI taxonomy): domain Eukaryota; kingdom Metazoa; phylum Chordata; class Mammalia; order Diprotodontia; family Vombatidae; genus Vombatus; species Vombatus ursinus. The sequence goes on from NW_020954590.1 coordinate 80,615,400, forward strand.
TCAGCCACTTACTTGAGTTTTAACCTCTTTGTTAAGGTAAGAGTCTGCTTCCAATATGGAGAATGTACTGTCCCAAGTTTCAGGGGTTTGTACAGTTGTTTTCAGAGATACTTCTAGGGACCTGTAAATTTTCAGTTCTTCCAAGGTGGTATGATAAGGGGGTGAGGTGTTTCCTCTCCACCGCCACAACAAGCTCCACCAAGCCAGCATTCCTCCTCGCCCCAGGACTGCCCCTCATAACTGGGATCCAGATCCAAGCATGGGCAAAGCAAGAGATTCCTGCCTCAGCACTGGCAAAGAGATCCCTGCAATCTGCCTCTGACCAGTCACTCGATTCCCCCTCAGTCTGTGGGCCAGGAGCTCAGGAGACAGCCGCCATGCCGGGGCCACATTCGGAACTTGCGGCTGAGACCTAGTTTCTCTCTTACCGTAGTCACAGACTTTTCCCACTGACCTTCCAAGTTGTCTTTGGTGTCCATGGGTTGAGAAGTCTGGAAACCGCCACAGCTGCCTGGGATTCAGTCCTCTGAGGCCTGCTCCAGTTTCGCTGTGGCCTGTGCACCTACACTGAGCTGCGCTCCTCTCCCCACCCAGCGCGATACACCTTTCTGATCAACCATCCAGGTTGTCTTGGGCTGGAAATTTGCTTCACTCTGTCTTTTTGTGGGTTCTGCTGCTTTAGAATTTGTTTAGAGACATTTTTTTACAGATATTTGGAGGGGTTTGGGGGAGAGCTCAAGCAAGTCACTGCTTTCACTCTGCCATCTTGGCTCCATCCCCCCTCATGCATAGTTTAAACCAATTAAAATGAGTTGGGGTGTGGGAATGATTATATTTTGATGTAGAATCTTGAAAATGTTTTAAAAATTTAGATTAAAAAAAATCATGTTATTTTCATTTTTGAAACTCCTGGTAAATGTAGGTAATATTAAAAAGCCCAGAGAATGTTGTATAGCAGGTAGGATAGATGTACTATGGAGAATTTATAGAAGGACATAACTAAGAATATAATAGCTAGCATTTATATAATGTTTTAAGTTCTGCAAAATATTTTAACAAACCAAACCTTGTGAAGTAGGTGCATTTATTATCTCCATTTTATAGATGAAAAAACTGAGGCAGACAGAAATTAAGTGACTTTCCCAGGGTCACACAACTTTGTTTGAGACTGGATCTGAACTCAGATCTTTGTGAATTCAGACCCAGCACTTTATCTACAGAGTAGGATTAATTAGGAGACCACTGTACCAAGGAGAGGATTCTGAAACATCTTTTGCAAGGTTTATAAAACACGAGACATCATAATTAAAGCAAAAGAATAAGGAATGAAATGGAAACTATAAGAGCAAAAACAAACAAAGAAACAAAAATGAAGGAGGGATGTGACTGTGCCCTCAAGATATTCTTATAGAAATTTAGGATCCTGAAGTTAAAGTGATATACTTTAGTTTTATAAAAATGAAGAATGATGAGAATTTTTTGATCTCTGAGGACCATGAGAAAATTACCCAAGGCATGATAAAGTCATAGATAAGGCTTCGAATTTCATCTTCTGTTTCAGTGTTATTGTTATTGTTTTTCCTAAATATTTTTGACTGACATGGAAACAGTAATTTGAAACTATTGGTGAGATTCAGTCTATTGCCCAGCTTATATAAATGTTATGAGTGCTCAATGTTTATTTCTTAATTTAAGTATTATGTGCATATACATTGTTCTTAAAAACTCTTTCAATTTCTTTCTACCTTGGATGTGAGAATGACCATGTTGTAGTTAAAGCATAGAAACTTGTTTCTTCCAGTAGGAGGCAGGTAATAGTATATGATTTGTTTTATGGTTTGAATAGCCTCTAACTGTGCAAGAACAAAAAAAATCTGTAATAACAATTTTTCACCAAAGATGATCATGGGACTACCATCTGGGTAGTTAAGTGGCAATTTTGACTCAAATTTTCAGTGTCTTTTCTTGTATCATTCATTCATTAAATATTTATTCATTATACATTTCATTAAGCACCTACTATGTGCACGGGATTATGCTAGGCACAGGGGTACAAGGATGAATAATACATAGGCCATGAACTCGAGGAACTTACAACTTTATAAAAGTTCTTTTAGGGCACAATCCATTCCAAGTTGGATCTCATCACAGGAGATCTTTTTAATGATATTCAAAGACTTTCTCAACAACAGCAAAAACAAAGTACATTATTCATTAATGAATCTTTCTATCAGGTTACTTTAATGTTGCCTCTCTTTTTCTATGGTGATAACAGGATCAAGAGCAAAGATGATCCTTGTTTGGATTATACTTTTCTAAAAGTAACATAACTGAGAAACCACATTTTCTATGGTGCTAAATGTTAGAGTATAAATCTTCATGAGTCTCTCCATTACTAAAGCTTCTACTGTTCTTGGCTTCCCTGATCTGCCTCCCACACTTTCTTGAATCTGTTATCTGTATATTTTTGCTTTCCTGTAAGTGGTTTGTGAAATAAAGAGAACATTTACTTCCCATTTGACTATTTTATAATGGCTTCTAAATAGAAGAGTTGTGTGAAAATGTTCACATATAATGGGAAGCTATTGAATTTGGGTTTTTCATATAAATGGGGAAAAAGCAAAAAAAAAATCTCATTTCACCTAATGTACTTCACAGATTGTCATAAACTGAGACCCTTTGTCACTGGAAAGAAAATGCTGCTTTGCTTCAATAGAAAACAAACACTTACATTTGCATCATAACAGAATGAGGAGCTTCAAATGGAAGGGTAAATTTTGTCTGTTGCAATGTGGTCTTTGTTATTAATGGCTATAATCTCCAAAACTAGTTTTGGGGCATTTCGCAAAAAACTCCAGAGTTGGATATTTAAATCAGTTTTAGTTCAGAAGAACTTATGTGTATATCCACCAGTTGATTACAAGGCCCCAGTAATTCTTTGATTAAAAATTATTTCCAAAATATGAGAGATGAGGCTCCACAACTTATTCAAGCATTCATTCATTCATTTAACAAATATTTTTGAGTGTCTTGTGCTAGTCATTATGCCACTTAATGTAGAGAATACATAGAGAATACATTCTGGGAAGAAAAATAAGCATTTGTGTGTGTGTGTGTGTGTGTGTGTGTGTGTGTGAGAGAGAGAGAGAGAGACAGAGACAGAGACACAGAGAGAGCAGAGAAAGAAAGAGAGACAGAGACAGAGAGAGACAGAGAGATATGCAACAGAGGATGGAGCAATTGCTTCTGTCTGGGGGATCAGTTAAGGTTTCATGGATTACATAGTATTTGAAATGGTTTTGCAAAGATGGGTAGGATTTCAACAGTGGGACCTGGGGGGAGTCTGCCCAAGTGGGAGATAGAATGAACAAAGGCAGATAGAAAGTGCAATATGGTCAAGAGATATGAAGTACTGAAATTTGCCTAGAATATAAAGTATGTAAAGGGGAGTAATTGAAATAAAGACTGGAAAAAGAGGTTGGGGTCAAATTGTAGGAGACCTTGAATTCCAAAGATAAGGAGCTTGAACCTTTCTTGGTAGAAAATGAGAGGGCCTTGAAGGCTTAGGATGCATAAGGGTCAAGTATATTATCATCAGAGCTACAGTTTAGGAAGATTAATCTTACAGCAGTCTGAAGGATGGTTTAGCGTTAAAGACTAAAGACATGGAGATCAGTCAGGTAGTCTTGTAACAGTCCAGACTAGACATTGTTAGAGTCTGAACTGAGATGGTAACAGTCAAAATGAAAATGTGGCTGTTAGAGATATAGCAGAGAAAGAAATGACTAATTGGATAAAGAGACTAAGGGAAAGGGAAAAAAATGACATATTTTAAGCCTTGGTGACAAGGAAAGTTGTGGAACCCTTAACAGAAATAGGAAAATCAGGTGTAGAGAATTGTTTCTTTGAGGAGATGCTGAGTTTGGTTTGAGGTAAAGTTTGAGATATCATTGGGGCATCTATTCAATTTCATCAACTAGCTTGTTGGATTTGTATGAGAAACCATCTATACTAAAACTTTGCTTTGCTTTGGTGGACCTGCAATTCTATTTCAAAAAAGAATATCTGCCAGTTTAGGGCTACATATTGCTTAGAGGATGATGATAATGATAGCTAGCATTTATATAACACTTTTAGGTTTGTGAAGTGCTAGGCAAACATTTCCTCATTTTGTGCTTCCAACATCCCCATCAGGGTATATGTTATTATTATTAATGATGAGGAGGAAACTGAGGTAGAAATATGTTAAATGATTTGCCCAGTATCACAATGTTAGGCAGTGTCCAAGACTAGATTTTATTTGTGTGTATTTTCTTTGGGGAAAAGATGTGTGATTCAAACACAAAAGTACATCCAAATAAATGAATAGTTGTTATTTATATTAAAATATCAATTTTAAAAGATCTGGCTTATGCCTGATGCTGAAGGGCAGCAGATTGCCAAATGAAGGTGAGTCTATGATCTTGCTCTGTGGAAAATATTTATCCATTAGTGTCTCTAGAGTTAGAATCTAGGTTACGTTATCAGAAATCATACAGTAAACCAATCACTCATAATAATAGCCAGCAGTTATAGAATTCTTTAAGGTCTGCAAAGCACTTTACAAATATTATCTCATTTTATACTCACTACAAACTCTGATAGGTGTTTTTATTATCTCCATTTGACTGATGAGGAAACTGAGACAGGCAGAAGTTAAGTAGCTTTCTCAAGGTAACACAAATAGTAAGTGTCTGAGGCTATATTTGAGTTCCAGTCTTCCTGACTCTAGGTTCAGCACTCTGTTCATTGTGCCATCTAATCCTTTTCCTTTTCCATTTTCTCTCTCCAAGACATTTGATCACCTTCCCCCATTACTTTACTTCCTTTCACAATCTTTCTTCACACTCTCTTCTTATCATCATTTTCTGTGCCTGTATCACCCAATTGAGGGACCAGCTAATACGGCCTGGCCTTATAGTTTCTTAGCCTCTTCCATTCCAGAGAGTTCCACAGACATTCCATTTCAGTTAACTAAGGGCATGGCTACATTTTATACTTCATCTTTGCTACTCCATACTTCAGGGATCTTGAACTAATAATAGCTGACATTTATATAGCACTTTTAAGTTTGTAAAGTGCTTTACATATATATTATCTGATTTGAGTCTAAAGAAGTCCTTTGAGTTAGGTACCACAGATCTTATTATGCTGCTTTTCCATATAAAGAAAATGAGCTCCAGAGATTTTAAGTGACTTGCCAATGGTCACATTGGAAGGGTCAGAAGCAGTATTGGAAACCTAATCTTCCTGATTTCAAGTATTATTTCAGATATGCTAAATGTTTCTATTCACCAGGTCATGCTGAAATTCCTCCTCCAACCACATTCTCTTAATCTTCTACTTTTCTGATTCCTCATTCCTATGGAGCCTACACTTTGTTCATATCATGACATTTGCTCTCTAGATGCATTCCTGCCCTCAGACTTCACTTGCTTCAAATTTACCCTGCCTCAATGCTATAGTCAACCTTTGCAATGATCTCAACCACCCTAGAGTCTTTCAACCTCTTAACCCTCAATAATTGCTGCTATGCCAATCCTCAAACCTCAGTTCACTTACCTGCTGACCCTATAATACTTTTCTAAGAGTAGTATAACTGAAACCACATTTTCTATGGTGCTAAATGTTAGAGTATAAATCTTCATGAGCCTCTCTATTACTAAAACTTCTGTTCTTGGCTTCCCTGATCTGCCTCCCACACTTTCTTGAATCTGTTATCTGTATATTTTTGCTTTCCTGTAAGTGATTTGTGAAATAAAGAGAACATTTACTTCCCATTTGAATATTTTATAAAGGCTTCTAATGAAATAGTATGGATTACGTCTAATGCAAATTCATACAATCTAACATCATCTGGGTCTTTCCTGCTTATTGGCAATCCTTTAAATTGATCTCTTGATGATTAAGAGGTCATCCAAAGTGAGTTTCTATAGTTTCTTTTCTCTCTACTTCAACATGTGTCTTTATTCTCACCCCATTCTTTCTTTGCTCGTATTTTTGAGAAGAAAGTGCTCTTCTCTTTAGCTAATCCTGCATTCTTGTCCCAAATCTTCTATTCTGTGTGAGTTTGGACATGTAATGTAGTCTCTTTTACTTTCAATTTCCTAGTATGTAAAAGGAATTGGATTACATGACCTGCCAGATTTCTACTAGCTCTGATACTCCATTCTATTCTGTCATGTTACTTTAATACTTTGTGTTTTTAAGCTGCCTAATAAATTAAGTGCAATCTGTGAATTTAAGTGTTAATATTCTCTCCCTAAATAATTTTTTGACTTATGTCCTAATAAGGCAGCCATGGTATAGTAGATAGAGCTGGAATGGAAGCCAGGATGACCTTGGTTTCATGCCTACCTTTGACAAATCTTTACTGTGTGACCTTGGGTATGTCATATGATCCTTATTACCCTAGGTAACTAGAAGGCTATTTCAATAATCCAGGCATCTTTTAAATAATCTTAGAGTAGGTAGATTAGTAGATAGAGTTTTCTCAATTGTGAGTTCTCTATAACAATGAACTCACAGGTTCTGTTCCTATCCCTAACTTCTAATACTTCCCTACTTGTTTCGCCTGAACTGGACCACTCATTGTTCCCTGGACATCCCTTTTGCTTTCCTGTTTTCATACCTTTGTTGATGCTCTTCCTTCCACCTGGAATGACTGCCTCCACTTTTTTTTTGCCTACTGAAATCCTATACATACTTCAACTCCTGAACCAAATGCTAACTCTTTTGGTAAGTCTTTCCTGATCTTGCCAATGGAATTTGATCTCACTCTCCTCTGAATTCCCATTTCATTTTTGCACCTCTTTTCAGGGACTTTAAAAGTCTCTCTTACTTTGCGTGTCTGTGCATTTCCCTCATTGCTCTTCCCCTCTCACTTATTAAACTGTAAGATCTTTGAAGCCAGTAAATATGTCTTGTTCATCATTCTGTTCTCTGTAGAACTTAGTACACATCTTGAATATAGCTGATTCTTAGGAAACATTTACTTACTCAGTGAATTCATGGCTAGTAGGTACAGGGTTTTATGTTGAGTGTAATGTGAGATATAAAATAGTAGAAGACATGACCTTTTCACCTATGGAGCAGTAGCAGCTTATATTACACATATACAAATATACTAAAATAACTATTACATAAGGTAGATATAGTAAATGCCAAATAACAGGTAAGTGACATTATTTTATTTGTTAAGCAGAGGAAGAGATGAATATGGATTGGGACTTCCAAGACAAGATTTACCAAGTAGATTGTTGGGTCCTAAGACTTAAAGGATGGATGGAATTTAGTTTCTTGTGAGGTAACTTGTTTAATGGGAAGAGTATTATGTTTAGTTGAGACTGGATTCACATCTTGCCACTGACACTTATTGCATTAGCTGTGTGACATAGGGAAATGTTCTTCACTTCTGAGATTCTGCCTTCTCACTGACAAATGTGAAATCTTTTTAAAATCCTTATCCTGGACTTCTGACATTTCTTATACTTGACACTATTGATCACTTTCTCCTCCTGAATACTGTCTCCTTTTTACAGTTTCATGATCTTATTGTCTTTGGGTTCTCCTCCTCCAGCCTTTCTGATCACTCCTTCTCAGTCTTCTTTGCTATGTCTTTATCTATGTTGCACCAACACAAAGTTAAGTCCTAGGTCCTCTTCTCTTTTCCCTCTGTATTCACTCACTAGGTATTCTCATTAGCCACTATGGGTTCAATTATATATCTCTATGTAGATGATTCTCAGATCTTTATACGTAGTTAGATGGTACAGTGGATAGAGTGTTAGCTTTGGAGTAGGAAAGATCTGATGTAGAGATACTTCCTGAGATACTTAGTAGCTATGTGACCCTGAGTAAATCACTTAATTTCTCTCAAACTCTGTTTCTTCATCTATAAAATAGGGAATAATAAAAGCACTCATCTCACAAGGTTATGTTGTGTATAAAATTATATGACATATGTAAAAAAGCTTTGAAGACCTTAGTGTTATATAAATTATTATTATTAATTGTTTCAATCCATAATATGTCTCTTGAGCTATAATTTTACATCAACAAGTCTTTTAGATATCTTGAATTGAATGTTCTATTGGCATCTCAAACTCCACATGTCAACAGAACTCAATATCTCTTCCTTCAAAATATGCTTTCTTTTGAAACTTCCCTATTATTGTCGAAGGCACCACTGTTATTCCAGGTACCAAGTTCAAAACTTCAGTGTCAACATCCACACTACACTCTTCTTACTCACTGCATGTATTCAATCCATTGTCAAATCTTGTTTCTACCTTCCAAACATCTCTCTCCACTAGGAGCCACCACCCTAGTTTGGGCTTTTATTTCCTCTCTCCTAGACTTTTAGAAATGGTCTTCCTGCCTCAAGTCCTTCCACTCTCTAATTCATCCTCCACTTAACTACCAAAGTGTGTTGAAACAGAGATCTAACTATGTTACCCCACTAGTCAATAAGCTTCAATAGTTCCCTGTTACTTCCAGGTTCAAACATAAAGTCTTCTGTCATTTAAGGTTCCCCCCCCAACCTGCCTGCCCCTTCCTTTCTTTCTAGTCTTAAATTTTACTCCACAGCAAGAATTCTACAATATAGTGAAATTGGTTACTTGTGTTTTTTCTCCCATTTTTGTGTCGTTGTACTCCTATCTCCTATCTCTTGAAGGTTCTGCCTTCTCACCTCTGCCTCAATTTCCCTGCCTTCCTTTTAGACTCACTTCAAATCCCACTTTTTGTAGGAAGCCTCTCATGATTGCCACTGAGATTAACTCCCATCTACTCTCAATATAGTTTGTATACACATAGTCATTTTCATGTTGTTTCCCTCATTATGATTTCCTCTTTGAAGGCAGTGATGGTTTTTTCATTTCTTAGTACCACCAGCATCTAGCACTGACTTGGCATGTGGTAAACACTTAAGAAATACTTGTCGACTAACCAAAACAAGGATAATAGTTCTTGTTTTACTTACTTATCTTCCACATTTGGGATATCATGAGAATTAGCAAGATAACATATGTAGAGTACTTTTCAAACCTTAAAGTGCTTTATAAATCTCAGTTCTTATTTCTAATGTCAGAAGGATCATCTAACCTTATTTTTTTCAAATGGTCACCAATTAATCTTAATTGCTACAAGGGCTCATCTGAAGAACATTAATTACTAAGGTAACTTAGGGCCCCAGGTCATAGGAATATGACTGTTTTTTAGGGCATACATTGTAACCAAGAGAAATATTAAATAAATCAGATTAATTTGTAGATTTTTATTTTCTCATTTGTAAATATTTTCAATAACATGTGCTTTTTTACAGAGTAGTGCGGAGTAGAGGAATGGGATATCAAGAAAGAAAAAAATATCAGTGATAGACTCAATTTGTTTCTTTTCAGTGACTGTGTTCTCTCCATCTTTTCTTCATATCTTCTTCCTTTTCTCTTTCTTTGTGTTTTTCCCTTCTTTCCTTTGTTTATGACCAGAATGGAATCAAGGTAGAAGAAAGTGAAGATGATTTGCAATCAGGATTCTTAGTGTAGGGACAGGTGGTGCTTCTGTAATTTCAGTCAGTTTCAGTTTTTGATCATCCATAACAAAGACAGTAATGATAAAGGAAAAAGGAAGATGACTGGGAAAATCTGAAACATGCATTTGCTGCTTGTTATTCCACAACCTTTTCCTGGTTTTCTTATTCAAAATGGAAAAATCAAGAAGCACATACTAGAGAGAGATAGTCCTGCTAGCTGTATTTAACAACAACAAAAATCCCAAATTGTTCTCCAGCATCATTACCAGCATTACTGTGATGCTGGAAATACATTTCCTTTTTAGAAACCCTTGGTATTCTGACTACTCTGACTTGTGGTTTATCTCAGAATGAGTCAACCTCGCTGATATCTCGAAAAACACTCTCCAGTTACAGAATTAGCTCTCAGCTCTACTTTGAAAGTACTCAGATTAGTTTCCTGTAAATTACTATCTGGGCCCACAACCTTTTAGAATGCTGAATATTTTGTTCTTTCCAAGCACAATCAAGGGATTGCATTCTTTTCTCCGAGTGATTGAAGCAATCAAGATTACACCTTCTTTATATAATCATTAGCACACATGATTGTGTGCTAATTCTAAAGGCCTGGAGCTTATATTAAGTTCAATATAAAAAAGATCCCCCCCCCCCCCCCACATCTCCCCCTGCTTCCAGTAACACTTACTAACTGTGATCTTGGGCTAGTAACTTTTTTCACTTAATCTCTCACTCAGCCTCTTCATTTGCAAAATAAGATGGTGGGAGTTGATTAAATTGTTCCTTTGAGCTCTAGATCACTGAGTCTATGAGCCTTTTAATGGTGATCAACTATCCTGGGGCACAGTGGCAAAATTCCATAGAACTCACACACAGCATGGACCAAAAGTCCCTGGACATGATATTGTGTCAGATCTTCTGATTACTGCTCCTTCCAGGCAAGAGGCTCTGCTGGATGTATATGCACAAAAGTTGCAAAATAAATAGTCTTTCTACTAAACTCCATTTTTAACAGACTATTTATGTGAGTGGAATGATTAATGGTGACATAGGTACAGAAATATTTTAATTACTAAAAATTCCCAATTTGAGAAATTCATGAATTATTACAATCTATCCAAAGGAACAGAACTTTAGTATGGTGCCTTATTGGAGCATGACAGAGAACTTCCCGAGGCTTATCAAAGCTGATGACAATAACTACATTTGGAGATTTCTGTAGGGACAAAAGATAACACCATATATAATGGAAAAAAAATCTGTAGGGGTTATGAAGTTTTTTGTAGGAAACTAAAGGCCTTTAGGGTTACAGGAGATGTTTTCATCACTACTGTTGATTAAAAGCTGGGGCTTTAGAAAAGGGAAAAAAGCTATTGCAAGGGAAAAGTTGACTAAGACAATAATGGTAGAGAATTGAATTTATATTTCTGGAGCTTGACAACACATAGGAATAATTATGAAGTTATTGGTGAGAGATTGAGAGAATCTAATGAAGATCAAGAAAATATACTTACCTAGAGACTTGAAAATATGAGCAAGAATTTTTAAAATAAAAATAGAGGAGAGACAAAATGATCCCTATAGATCTTCCAAATCAGAGACCACAGAACAGTTATTCTTAACTTTTTTTTTTTTTGGTGTCCTGGCAGTCTGGTAAAGTCTATGTACTCCTTTTTAGAATAATGTTTTTAATGCATAAAACGAAATGCATAGTATTAAAATAAAAACACTTATATTGTAATAATTAACAATCTATATGTATACATAAATATACATATGCAATCTAGTTATATCTTTGTGTGTATGTGTGTATATATGCATATATACATAGATGTGTGTGTGCATACACATACGCGTATATGTATACACACATGTAGTTTATGGATCTCAAGTTAAGAACCCCTGTCATAAAGTATGAGAGACATGGCACAAGAGGAAATAAAATAGAGGGAGCAGTTAATAATTCAAATGTCATGGTATCTTGATATAAGATCAGAGATACATATGCAGTGAATACTCTGACCATACCCTGCCTGAGTGAGGATAGCTATATCTCTTCCTCAAGGCTCCAGGGATAACCTTGAGGAGTTAGGGCATATTTCTCAAGCTATCAGTTTAAGGTCCCATTCCAATGTCTTCTGTTCCCTGCTGGAAGCTGCCAATGATTAGCACATCAGTTCCATCTAATTAATTAAAATCAATTAGCTTTTTAAAGAGATATCTATTGCAAAGATATACCAAAACCAGTCATAGAAACATCCCCTCAATGTCTTGGATATCACACTGCTCTTTATACAATATTAGCCCCAGGAGAGAGTGGGCCCAGACTTAACATACTTTCTACATAGCATCAAGGTCATGTCCAAATGAGATAATGATGCTCGACAAACACTTGTCTCTGTTACATCTAGACTTGGTCACAAAGGTTGTTTTTCAATCTTTAGGGCCTCAACAGTAGACCAATTGACTTTAAAACCAACACCAACTCCACTCTTTGAGACTGACTACCAACGCAGAGAATAGAGTAATAAACAAACTGAACTTGTAATCTTAGTGCAAAATTGTATAGACAATTTCATAGATGACATGGAAACTTGGTTTTGTGTGTTGGGAGTCATGTCTCTAATAACACAATGGAAAGGCATATGCCTTATTTAAAAGGTATAGATTAGATAAAAGAAGCTACAGAACAGCATTGTGTACATTTTTTTTTTGTTTAAACACTCTAGAAATTTATGGGAAAAAAGAAAGAAAGTACTGTAGGAATTAATTACTTGAAGAACAAAAAGGGAAGAGACAGAAATAATATTGGGAAAAAAATATAATGGAAGGCCCAAAAGTTTTAGTGCAGTTTTAAAGCTTTAATAAGCACTAAGATTTGGACATATTCTGAAGGTCTCCCTTTGCCAATAGCAAAATAGTATCCAGGATCGACTTGGATTGTTCTTAATTTCATCTTTTAGAAAATAAAGGAGGTGCTGTTGATAATTATTTTGAAACTGATACTTACTAATAAGAAGAAATATTTGGTGAAGTGTCATTGGGATGGAACAATCATGCCATCTAAAAGTTTGAGGAAAGGAAATAGGAAGTGCTGACGGTAGATGGATATGAACCCTAGAATCTGGGTAACTGGATTTCAAATTCTGGAAAAAAAAGGGAGAATTTCATGATCTGAATTTCTATAAAAGACATTGTCTCAAGACAGATAGGAATATTTCAAAAATAAAATTCGAAGGAGCTAAATACAAACACTTCCTGAGTAGAAGAAAAAAAAAGTTAGCAAAAGAGACTGAAGTGACTGCAAAGAGAACTCAACTACAGTCAGATAATTAAAAAAAAATGGAAACAAGATTAAGCCCTTGAGAGGAAAAACCAATGAATGGCAGAATTTTATAAGAATATTGTTAGGAAAAATGAAAGGCATTTTTGCTTCTTCCTAAGGGCTGCATTAAAAAAAAATTAATCTTAGAAGGGGTCCACAGGCTTCACTGGACTAGTAAGGGGTCTAAAACAGAAAAAAATTGTCTAAGAACCATTGATTAATATGGTGATATTTTCAGAGTGGATAGTTCACCTACTGATGTGATTACAGCTCCATTCATCTCAAATATGTGCAATTCTTGTTCACATCTTTCCAAAAACTGCATAAGGAGTGACCCCCAAATGCCTTTTAGTTGCTTGGGTATCTCAGAGATGCCAAATATAGCCCTCAGGCTACCCATCTGTTATTTTTAATTCTCAGGATAAGATATACCCACCTCCTTTTCTGTTCATTTATGTCTTTGATGAAGTTTGCTATGCCATTTCTAATGTGCAAGTTATTGTTCATAATATGCATTCATATACTTTCATTCATGTTTCATCTTTCCGTTGTTGTTTTAGTTATTTGTAATTTTAAACTAAGTTTTCATTAGTAGAAGTGTCATGTCAAGAATGAGGGAGGTGATTGTGCTACTGTATTCTGTTCTCATATTGGGTTTAATTACCAGTATTATATTTTAGGAAAGACATTGATGTGCCATAAGGGGGTAAGCCCATTGGTGAGGGGACTCAAAATCACAGTGTAAATATCAATAGAAGGAAATGAGGTTGTTTATCCTGGAGAAGAAAAATTTTTAAGTGTGGAGGTAGGGTATGATTAATGTCTTCAAAAATTTGGAGGACTGAAATGTAGAAGAGTGATTAAAATGGTCTTTTTTTGACTTTACAGGAAAAAAAAAAACACTACCAACAAATGGAAAGCAGATTTATAGGAAGCAAACTTCCTGAAAGTTTGAGCTCTTCCAATGTGGAATGTACTTTAGGAGGATTAGCTCACCATAACTGAGCATACTCAAATGGAGGCCAGATGATTACTTGTCAAAGCTACTACAAAGGAAATTCTTGCTTAGAGTAAGAGTTGAACTGCTTGGCCTCTGTGCTGCCTTCCAACTCCAACTCAGCCATTATATGATTCTAGAATTCTATGAACCTCCAATATGAATTACAGAATTTGGGCTTTCCTTGTTTCTTTTTCCCTCTCATAGCTGCCATCTTGTCCTTGGAACCACTACCAAGGAGAATATGCAGCTTTCTGAACTATGTCTTTTATAGCTAAATTCTCATAACTAAAATTTCAATTCTCTTGTTAGGTTCAAAAATGGCAATTGAAGAAAAATACAGGGGCAGCTAGGTGGCGCAGTGGACAGAGCACCAACCCTGAAGTCAGGAGGACCTGAGTTCACATCCTGCCTTAGACACTTGACACACTTAACCCCATTGCCTAAACAAAAAACAAACAAAAGAAAAATACATTTTATTGGTACCTTATGTATTTACAAAGCAGTTATTTCCTATACCTAATCCCTTCAAATTAAGATCTCATAACAAAGAAAAATAAGCAAAACAGCTGACACAAAAACTATATCTGACAGTTTATACTCTCTTTGTGTGTGTGTGTGTGTATACACACATATGTATTTATACATGTATATAAATATATATATATGTGTATACCTGCATGCATGCATACACACACACACACACACACATACATATATATGTATCTTTTCATTGGGGCAGCTAGATAGCTCAGTGTATAGAATAAAGGGCTTGAAGTCAGGAAGATTTGAGTTCAAATCCAGCCTCAGACACTTACTAGTTATATGACCTGGGCAAGCCATTCAACCTCTGTTTGCCTAGGAGGCAGCTAGGTTGCTTAGCGGATAGAGCACTAGGTCTGGAGTCAGAAAGACCTGAAATTAAGTCAATTAATAACCCTACAATGGCCTCTAAGAGTTCAAGTGAAAGGAAGAGTCAATCTGCATGGCAAACTTTATTGTTGTCTTATTTTAAGCTTCCCCAACCTTCAGCGACTAGAAATGAGAATTTCTATTTGAAATCTATTTCTATTTTCTTTTTCTTTTATTTTCTTCTCTCTCTCTCACCATTATTACATATATGCATATACCTCCCTATTGCAATATTATCGATGTTTTGAATGTCATATTTGAATCTTATTTTCTCTTTTTCCTGTGGTTTAGAAAGTGAACGCTGCTATATTTCTATTTAATAGTTTCTGGTCTTCTTGATAGATCCTTCTAATCCTTTTAAAGCTCTCTTTCTAATACAAATCCATGATATTATTTTATCAGCTGAAATAAGAGAAGGGACGATATCTCCATTCTAAAATATTAAAAAAAATTACTTTGTGGTTTTATCTTAATTTGATTACCTGAAACAAAACCTCCTATTCAATTTTTGGCCTATATTTCCAGAATGAGCCTCCTTTAGACTGTGTGAGAATCATTTTTATGAATAGATAGGATAAGTTACTTATGTTAAAATTAGCCATATTGTGCCTATGTCTCATGAGTATGCAACTCTTCCCTGTATTCCTTTCTTGGGGTCATATGGTTATCTTATATAACTTAGGAAGAAGGTATAGTGAAGTCTCCCACATACCAAAGCAAAACAGGACAATCCTTCCCCTCCTCCAACTCACATACTCTTTAAATGGTTTGTCTTTTGATTCATTTTAGTTTGTTAAATCTATGACTAAGAGGCCTATCACAAAATGTCAGCAAATAACTACCAACCATGTAATAATGATATAGTTTTGAAGCTGGGCATGGTGGTATGCCCTGTAATATCTGCTAATTATTTAAAATAGGAAATTACTAGATATTATCTTCCTTTTCTGGTGAACTCCTGTCTGGCTCTACCAGTCTATTCCCCTATATGTTTTGTCAAATTTGCCCCAGATACTGAAATGTCTAATTAGAGATCTTACAATTCTGATTGCCTTTGAGACCAATGGCTTAGGACCTGAGCTTCTTCCTTGGATGTTCCTTTTTTTTCAAATAATCTATACAAGTGTTATCTGGGGCGAAAGGTAATTTAATTTCAGGCAATAGGAACATTACCAAATAGCAAAATGAATTTGTACTGATTTTAAGTAGTCAACCTAAAACCACTGCTCAACCTATATGTCCAGGTATCTATTGATATAGGTTAAGTTCAACTGGATACTTCTGTTCTCACCTCAATGATGTCAATTTCCTTATGCCTTGAGACTGGGATGGGGGGTAATAAAGAAGGTACATGTGGACTTGTATTATTTTCCAGCATCTAGTACAATGCCTGTCACACAGTAGTTGCTTAATAAATGCTTGTTGATTCATTGATTGAACTTGTCTGTTCCCATTTTCAACAGCTTGAATCCTCCCCCAATCCTGCCCCCTGAACTCAGTAGAAAGACTTGTTCCTTAGACCTCAAAGAGTACTCTGTTATTATCTCACACACTTATCATATTCTACATTGTCATTTTAGTAGACTATAAACTCCATGGGGGTTGAAATATCATTGCATATTTGCTCTGCAGTTGGTGGGTGTTGAATAAATGTCTTTTGAATGGTGGATTTGAATTGGACTGAAGTTTAAAGTCATCAGGGTTTTTGAGGCTCATAATAAATTGCAAATGGCTAAAATTGTAGAAACTATTATTTCTAAAATGGGAATATCACATTAACTAAATATATTACCAGAGTGTCCAGTCCTAGGCTATATTTTATCTTATTTTTCTGTTTACCTTAAATACAACATTTTTGAATAGTGTTATATATTAATTATACAGATATGTATTTTCTTTACACATGTAATTTTAGAAGGTTTGCTGCATTCTTATGTATGATTTTATTACAACTAGGTACTAACTTTTTTTTCATTGGAACACATCTCCAGTTTTATAATAGAAGACAATGGTAAAAACTGAATTCATGTAGCAGAATTGTGTAGCCAACTTAGGACGAACGTAATAAATTCTGGTTGGATTGAATAGAATTGATTTGAATGCCTCTTTTTCATTAAGCAAATGATACCTATGAATGCATGTGTATGTAGTAAAACTTGTGATAAAGTACCTTATTGTTTCACAACTTCATTCATACTGAAGGTCAAATTATGTTTTCCATTTGTACAATGCATCTCTTTCCCTACAACATAGATAGTCTATAACACAGGCTTTTGTTTTCCTTGTCTCAACACCAGTATTATAATGGAATCTATTTTATGGATATGTATAATATGCATGAAAATATAAATCACATTAGATGGAAATAGGTAGATGCCCACATCTATCTATTTTGCTTGTTTCATGCAAATAATACTTTGAAGAAATGATTAAATTGATATCCTCCTACAGCTTGTAGTTTCCAGATTCAAAACATGCTTTTCTAACTGAAATTAAAATACATCCAGGACACAGTTACATATAAACAAGTTATGTGACATGGAGTTATAGACCAATTTCCAGGCCTTTTTGCAGGAAGTTTAATCTTCCCCAAAGCAATAACAACCCCTTTACACAATGAAAATTACAACTTTATATTGTATAATGAAATTTTAAATGATATCCCATCCATTATTTGAGACTAATTTTCATATATATGGTAACATTTTCTTAGAAAGTAATAAGTGGCTGTGAATTCTACCCATTCCCCAAAATGGAGTGCCATTGATTTTCATCTTGAATGGAATAAAGCTCCAGGGAAACTGACCACTTACAACTGGGAGCAAGGAGGTTTTGAATTTTCAGAATCACTGCTACCTATTCCCACTACTGACCTCAAGATCATTACCAGCATATTATCATACTGGGCTGGCCTCTCTTTTTATGTACATATCTTGTTCACAACCAAAGAACACACACATATCTTTAAAAATGTTATTTTTCCCAAGTAAAATATTTTTAAATGCTATATTTTTATTTTTGTCCCTGAATTCATATTTGTAATAAACAGAATAAAATACAGTTGGGCTCCACTACCACTGTGATTAACCATTGCTGACAATTCAAGTACAGAATAGTGTTCTTTTTTTCCATGTGAAATAACATGATTTTTATACAGAGTTCTCTAACCTCCTTTTCTCTTTTGAAGTCTACAGTGCCAATACAGAAAGACAATGAATCAGTGAACCTAGGAACCTATTTTAATTCTTGTCAGCCCTTAGGCCTTTCTTACCTTTTCAGAAATGTATTTACATTGGAAATAGAAACTTTGTCTGCCCACTTCATGTCCACATTTAGAAACTTCTAATAAATATTAATGAACTTTAGTAAAGGGAGTAGCATTCAGCATTTCCTCTTCTTAAGATAATGTTTCAGTTTTTAGGCACTAATTGGTGTTAAGTAAATAATTTTTTTAATGGGGAGTGTATTCTTTACAAAGCTTCAGGAGATACAGAGGTTTATATATATATATGTATATATATATATACATATATATTTTAATTTGGAGATTTTTTTTTAACAAATAGGCCAGATAATTCTGATGTATTCTTAAGTGTCTCTGACAGCCACTTGGAAATGTCACAACCATGGACAGTAACACACTTAGTAGTTGAAACTCCTGTACTCAGGGACAGAGCTGTGGTAACCCATAGATTTAGTCATGTGATATAGTAGAAACATTCTCTAACTTGAACTCTTAGAGCTTTGGAGTCAAAAGACCTGGATTTGAATCCTAGATCTGTCATTTACTGTTACCAGTGTGACTTTGGGCAAGTCATTTCTTTTCCTTGGGCCTTTTTTGTTTTTCTCTTTGGTAAACTGCAGGGTTTTAATTAGATGGTCTTTAATGTTTTTTCAAACTTTTTTATCTCTCATCTTTGTTTGGAAGTAGTCTTGTTATTTCAACTATAAAATCCAGCATGGAGGATATCTCCATGTTAGTTTATTCTTGACTTGCTCATTTCACAGCTTTGCTGGGAAATTTTGTACAACTAATTTTTTTGTATAACTTTTTGTACAAACTTTGTACAACTATTCTTCTGAGTGAGAAAGATCTGGTGAGCTTATGCTAGATATGCCAAGGAACTCTGGTCCTGAATTGTCTTGGCCTTACTCTTCATTCTTGTTTCTGAGAGAATGTGGATCCTTTCAGGCCAGGGACTTGATCACTGATCTTGAGGGCGCAGATAGGCAGTTGGGTGGGGTAGTGGATAGAGTGATGGAATAGGAGTCAGGAAATCATGAACCTGAATTCTGCCTCAATTTCTTCATTTGTAATATAGGGTCAAATGAGTTATTATGTGTAAGGTTTTCCTTAATTTTAAAATACCATATAAATACTAATTATCATAATTATCCTGTATGTCTCTGGGAGACTTTAAATCCTTGGTTAGATCCTGTGGGTCTGTGTTTGCCAAGATAATGGCAAAAGGGACTCAAGAGTAGGTCTGAAGATGGTTAATTTTCTAAGGGTGGCTCAGCTGATTTCTGGCTAGTCTGAGTAGATTTATGCTTGAATCTGTGGTTTTGAATCTCCACTTCTCTCAGAAAAGAAAGCTATTGGGAAAGAGCACTTCTCAGGATCTTTTGGTCTATGTCCCTCGAAATGGTTCAAAGAAGCAGAAATATTTTTCTTTCAAAAGTATTTTTCTTGCCACTTTGTTGATTTTTTCAATAAATGTTTTATTTTGTCTGTAAAAAAAGATTCTTGAAAAAATTACTCTTTCATCAAATCCATCTCATTTTTTGATTTGTGTGTTGATATTATAATGGATGATGAACCATCATCTAATTTCTCCCCCAGTTCTTGATGTTATTTTCTTGTTCTTGTTCTCCTTCTACTTGAGTCTGTTTTCTATTCAATGTACAGCTTTTATCCTGTAGGAAGAGTAACAGGCCTCAAAATAGATGTGGTGCTCAATTTCATTCATCGCTCTACTTTCCTGGCAAACATATTCACTCTGTTCCCTTCCAGATTCTGCAGTCCTTTGTAGGAAAATACCACCTTTCTGTCGAAGACCTGAAGTATGATACTAGATTTTTACTGTCATTTGTAAATATGGAAAATTTAGAGTTAATGAAACTAATTTACCTAACTGTATAAGCAAATAAGCTGCATTGTGGTCAGTGAATTCATAAATCTCTTGAATTCCTACCCCTAGTGCCATGTGCTAGTGAAGACTGGCACTACCACAAATGTACATTATGTCCTGGAATATAGTGGACTGTTTGCTCTGGGGTCAGCAAATAGGTGGAGGAAGAGTTGGGATGAAGGAGTTGTTGTAGTACCAAGGCTATGACTTAGAATGATGATGGCACCAGGAAACGGGAGGGGATAATAGGGAAGGAGACCAAGCCACTATGCTTGGCAACAGCACATTAGGGTGGGTCATTCACTTTAAATCAGGTAGTGAAAAACCAATTGCTGACCTTGGCACTGATCACTTACAGATGCTTCCTTTCCTGGTGTTATTTGATATGCCCAGTGCATTAATCCTTGATGTGAAGATTATAAATTATACAATAAATCAAACCAAAAAGAAAAACATTTAAAAAGCTTGGGCCTAAATGTTCTTAATTCATGAGACACAAATCCACATGAATAAGGCTTCTTTCCTATGATTTCATTAATAAAAACTTGTATTTATTAGAGCCTACTAGGTACAAGGCACTGCTGATTTGAAACACTTGGAGTTATGATTAGAGATAAATACTAAAAATGAATTTTCACATAATCTTAATGGATTTGCTTGGGGAAGGGGAAGAGACATGGCAAAGAGGAATCATAACAGTAACCATCCATCTGACAAGTGGAAAGACCAGAGTACTAAGAGGCAAGAATCTTTGTACCAGTGCTGGCTCTGCTATTTAAGTTGTATGATCTAACGTGAGTCACTTAAATTCCTTGAGCATCAGTTTTCAATCTATAAAATAAGAGTGTTCATTCATTCACTCATTGAACTAACAAACATGATCTCTAATGTCTCTTTCACATCTGCTGTTGAATAATTCCATGATTCTAGGCATCAGCTTGTTATAAAAGTTTGTGCTACAACAATGTAATTATTAGAACTTCCCCAACATTCTCCTCTCCAAAGAGAAGTAACCCTGAATTGAAGGGAAAGAGTACAATGAATAGAAAAGGGGGGTGTTTTATGTCCATTCCATGATTAGGGAAGGGAATGATTCTCATTCTTCCCTCTATAAATGGGGAAATAAATGTGATTGGAAGCTTAAAATGAATGACATGTTCATTTTTCTTGAATTTCAATAGTAATTTTTTTGGTAAATATTACAGGGAATACCGTTCTCTCCTGCACCCTCCTCCCTCCCTTGGTCTTTCCTTTGACCCCTCCTCTAGACCCAGGACATCCAGAAGTCATCTGATTGGTTGACTGCTCACACCACTTGAATAAAATGGGAGTTACTAACTATTCCTTCCAGTGAGGTGGAGCACTCCCAGACTTTGCTATCCTCTTAATCAATGTATCCTAAGGTCCTCCAGCCCTTATCACCTGCCCTCCCTCTCTACCTTCTCCAGACCCCAGTATTATTATTTGACCTACTGATGGGATATAAGGATTCCTATGTTTTGTTATCCTTATAGTCACTGCACCCTTAGGATGTGTGATTATTTCTATTTACCATGAAGGTAAATTTTCTTTTATGTATCATCTCCCCCAATTAAAGTGTGAGCTCTTTGAAAGAAGAAAAATGTCTCACTTTTCCCATTTGTATCCCTAGCACTTAGCACAGTGCTTGGCATACACTTAATAACTGATTTTTGATTCATTGATTCATTCATCAAATGATTGCTTATTATTAAATTTGAAATGTCTTGTTTCTGTCTTGCTGGTAAATATATTTCTAGGTCTATATTTCATGATTCTTAATAAATAAGCCATTTTCCTAGGCCATCCAGAGTCTGCAAAACCTATTGGGTATACCAATTTGTACTATTTTCTTGAGCAAACATTTATAGTAACCCATATGAGCAGTCTGGTCCAATTTTTACACATTATTCATGGTAAAACCAAGCAAACAATGTTTCTTTCAAAAGCAATATATTAGCTCTCTCCCCCTCCCATCCACCCAGTCTGCCAACCAAAGCTGTCTTTTCAGTTAATTCTTGTCTCTGCCTAAATGGTTCTGCATATAATGGATCTGAGATATTAAGAGGTTTTTTTATTTCTTTTAACAATAAGCCATAGGCATGTGCCATATGTGATCAAAAAGCACCTTTTGATTTGTCCTCTTCAGTGACTCTTAAGCAAGATAATCTTTCAAAATTTGTTTTTGTACATAAAACGGTGTTATCTTGGCCAAAAAACTATCACGTTATTATAAACAGCTCTATGTGAGGGAATTTGGAGAATCAATTGACTCCTTTTCTCAGGCAGCATCTCAAGAAATTTTGTGATGTTTGCCTGGCTGAATGTCATATTTATAAAACTTTCTGTCACCTGGGTGGTTTAATGGCTAGGAGACAGTATTAGACTTGGAATCAAGAAAATTTGAGTTTGAATCTTTCTTCTGCCACTTGCTATCTCTGTGACTTTGGACATGTTGACCTTTCTTAGCTCCAAGTTCTGCATCTGTAAAATCATGATAATGGTAGAGGATCAAATGAGATAACATATCTAAAGATCTTTTCAAACCTTGTGGAGGTATGTAAATGTTAGCTGCTGCTGCTACTAATATGACTATGACTATATTATAGTGGTTGGACTACAACAACAATTACTGGCTCTCTCTTTACATTTCAGTCAATTGCATGACTGTGAACATGTGATTTGCTATCACATATCATTTGTGAAAGCCTGTCTCTTTATTCTAAGTATGTCCTCAAAACATGTGCAGACTAATCTCATAAAGATTTTACAGAGATGGGAAAGTATCCATAAGGGTCAGTAGTTATTGATGTTATCTTAATTGCTCTTTTACAGTAATAATGAGGCTTGTGGATAAAGTGCTGACTTCAAAAATGAAGGGGATAAAAATCAATGCAAAAGAAATAAATGGAAGAAACCAAGAAACCTAACAATCCTAACTTTAAATGTAAATGTATTAAACAACTTAATACAAGAAAACAAAACAAAACCTAATAATTTGCTTTACACAAGAAACCCATCTAATAAATAAAACCACATGCAAAATGAAATTAAGAAACTGAACAAAATTTACAAATCATGCGATGATGCCAAAAAGGCAGGAGTTGTCTATCACACAAACCAAAAATAAAAATTCCTCATGTCAAGAGAAATACAGAGAAACTACTTTATGCTTAAGGGTACTGTAGAAGGTGACGAACTAATAGCAATACTAATGTGTATGCACCAAATAGTATAGAATTCAAATTCTGAAATGAAAAATAAAAGTATTTCCAAAAACATAGTGCAATATTTCTAGGAGATTTAATATTCCTCTCTCAGAGCTGGTTAAACCTAACATAAGCAAAAAGGAAAATGTATAAGTGAACAAACTGTTAGGGGACTTATAGGTGAAAGACTTATGGTAACTTTTGAATGGCAACATTAAAAAATAAATATATTTTTCAGCATCACTGGTATTCCTCTTCTGCCCCAACTAACCATATACTAAGCAACAGCACAGATAGTTATAAATAAATGTACAAAACCAGAAATGATTAATATACTATGCCTTAAGTCATGGTGATAGTCAGTGTTGATATTATTTCTTTTATCCATTTCCTATTTTTAACATTATCAGTTTGTTTAAATCTAGTTGGAGTTGCCTCAATGTGCACCATGTCTTCTTTTTGTTTTTATTCTTTTTCTAATTTCCTGGCAAGATTCCCATATTGTTGCCTCTCCTGTCCCACTAACTTCAATAAAAAGTCATGTGTTATTTGTTTCATTTCTTTAGAGCCTTATTCCATATGATGTCAAAGAGAGTTGAATCTGGGTAAAATGTTAATGAGTACTTTATAGTATGTGGTGCATAGAACACTCTACTTGATATCAGAAAAGCTGTGCTTGAGGCCTGCTTATTTTGGTGCAATGGAAAAAAAATCCTTGGACTTGTAGTCAAAAGGTCTGGGTTTGAGAGCTATCTCTCATATTATTAGCTATGTGGCTTTAGGCAGGTTATTGCATATTTCTTGAGAACCCATTGAGCCTTAGTCCATCATCTAAAAAACAGGGATGATAATACTTTCCCTAATTATGTCACAGGATACTTGGTGAACTATTCCAATTTTCCCACATCTTCTCCAACATTTATCATTTTCCTTTTTTGTCATAGTAGCCAATCTGATAGGTGTGATGTGGTACCTTGGAGTTGTTTTGATTTACATTTCTTTGCTCAATACTGTTTTAGAGCATTTTTTCTTATGACTATAGATAGCTTTAATTTCTTCATCTGAAAACTATCTATTCATGAAGGAGTTGTTTTCTTCCTTAAGATTCTGGATCTACTTTTTCAGTTGGTTGACTTCTTTAAAAATAATTTTCCTCGTTTTTTTGTTCTTATTTAAAAAAAATCATTCATTTCTCTTATTTGATTTTTGAAGTCTTTTTTGAGTTTTTCTACTAATTCTTTTGGGCAGGTGACCAAAATGATGTTGTTCTTGGGGTAGAAGAGATTTTTTTTTTTTGGCTTCTGTATCCTCCTCTGAAGACAAACCCCTGCCTTCTCTATTCACACAGTAACTGTCTATGTTTGGGTTCTTTCTCCTTTGTCTGTTCATTTAAAAAAAATTAGCAACTTGTTATTATAATCACCTCTAATCTTGGAGTGTGGGGAATGGTGCCTCTAGTCCTTCTTATGCACTCACGGCATGTGCTAGCTCCTTCTTGCGTCAGACCATGTTTCAGCAGCACAGCTGGGCTTGGCATCCCTTGTCAGCAAAGGCTCCCTCAGACTTCCCCCCACCCCTACCCCACTCAGATGCCCAACTCCCCACACTGAAAATTCTTGTGGCTGAAGTCGAAGCTATGTCCCAACTCAGCTGCCCCTAGGGCTTGCTCCTTGCTGTTTCAGTGGAGCTTGCCTGGAGTTGTTTACACTTCACTGGGCAGAACTTCTGGCCTGGGATCTTTCTTTAGATCTTCTCAGGTTGTTCCAGGAGGACCACTATTCTATCCCAACTCTGGTTTATTTTTGCCACTCTGTGTTCACCATGAGGCACTATTTTGTCTTGTTTGTGGAAGAAATCTGGAGTGCTTGGAATTTTCTGACCTACTTTGCTATCTTCCTAGAATCTTCTCCACCTTAGTGATTTTAATAAATACTTTTATTTTTGTTATTTTTTCCCTCATTTGACTTTCCGTAAGATCATCCTTCAAACAATGCCCTGATATCACAGTGAGAATTAAAAAATAATTATCAGGGTTGTAAAAAAAATATTTGGGGTTGGTGTTCTTTTTGGAGCCATTGAAATCACATTTTGTAGATATCCACCTAGTACATATCAAAGGTTATCTCTTTCAAATATCTATTGACAAGTACAATGAGAAACATATCTTTAAGGATGCTGAGGCTAGATATATGGTTTTCCCCCTGAATTTCTCTAAAATGCCCAAGGTAAAGAGAATTAAAACTTCATAAAAGGTCTGACAAAAGTCTTACTAATTGCCAAATTATGGGGTGGGAAAATGGAAATGAGGCAAAGTAGCAAACTCTAGAATATTCAAGGAGGTCCTAATGGAGACTGGAAGCAGGTTGTAAGGGGGATCTGCCCATCACACCAGATACTAATTTCTCTGACTTCCTTTCATTACCGCTAGCACACTACACCTAACTAAATAGCTATGTTTTGTTTTTTTTTTTTGTTGTTGTTGGTTTTTTTTTTTTTGCTAATATTATGGTTCTTTGCGCTTGATTCACAAAATACCCATTTGTATCAGGGCACTTATTCACTGCTAAGTCATATTAGCTTAACTTTTTTTTTTAAATTACTTTGATACTTTGGAGGACAAGTAGTTTTATTGCTAAGGAGATCACTTTGATTGATGCAAAAACATAATATTCAACTGTTTAAATGGATCCATGATATCTCATTGGAGTGTATATTCCTGCTAATAACAAAGATTGTAAGCCATCCATACTAAGAATTCATCCTGTACAACTCCCGTCTATATATACATGAGTTTCCAAAAGGGGGTCCACCCAAAGTGCTGGAAATCTTGAATTCTTTTGAGTTTGTGAGGATACTAGTGAAGCATGTTCTGGCCATCTGTTATTCCTTGTCCTTGATCAGCTCAACTTCTTTTTCAATCATATCTTTCTTGAGTAGACAACATATAGCACTTGTCCATCAGTATACATATTTTGGATAGACACTGCAAATAAACAATGAGTTTGGCTTAAAATTGAACACAAGGGTGATAGCAGGCTGTATTGTCTCTGATAAACTATAAAATTATTTTAATAACCCTTAAAACAAAGGTCCACATTTTAAATACCAATACTGTTCCTGAGAATATTACTGTATAACCCTATTCCTGTAACTTAATCTTTCAATAGCCCCAGGAAATTCCCAAGATTATAATTTGTAGAGCAAGCTTGGTCTGTACTGGTAGTGGGAGTTTCCTCACCAGGAACCCCATATAGCAATGAAATCATATGTTGGGTCAAAAAAAAAATCTCCCAGAGATGTTGCATGGATATGTCATGAAACCTTGTAGTTCTCAAAAGACTGAAGTTGAGGATTACTCAGAGGGTAATGAAGAGAAGTATGGTGGGAGTGAGAAAGCTGTAATGAAATTCAGGAAGCCATTATCATATAGGTTAAATGCAGTGAGCATGGAGGTTCCCTGTAATCTGAAGAGCTCTCTGGCAAAGTCCTGAAGACTAACTAAAGGGCCCACCGTTGAATCCTACATGAATCCACCTAAAGGCAAAGTTAATGAGTCAAGTCTATACCATTACTTCCTTGCTCACAGCAATCCTGGCTGGTGTGGTGGGAGTTATGGGGAAACAGGGGTTAACCCATGCCTCCTCAGTTCTACCAGCATTCTGGCTCACAACAACTATCACCAGAAGGCTGACCACCAGTTAACATTTTTTTCAGCTATAATGAAAAAAAAATGCACAGGGATAAGGCCATACTCTAAATCATTTAATTGTACAATTCCTGAATTCCCTTTTTAACTGCCTGGAGGATTGCTTCTTCTGTTGTATTTGAATATTTTTTTTTCTTAAACGGATTGTTTATTTGAACTTTCATGTTCTGAGTGATCCAATACATCCGATTAGAATAAGTTTCTTGAAATTTTGCTAAATTGGTCTTTTTTCAAAAATTATTTTTATTTATTTCATTAAATATTTCTCAATTACATGTAAAAAAATTTAACAATCATTTTTAAAAGCTTTTAGTTCCACATTCTCTTCCTCCCTCCTCCATTCCATCCCTCCTTGAGAAGCAAGCAATTTGCTATCAATTATACATGTGAAGTCATGCAAAACATTTTTCCATATTAGCCATGTTGTGAAAGAAAACACAGGTACACAAATAAAAATAAAGAGAGAAAAAAGTATGCTTCAATATGCATTCAGAGCTCATCAATTCTTTGTATGAAGGTGGATATTATTTTTCATCATGAGTCCTTTGACATTGTTTTGATAAAAGTAGATAAGTCTTTCACAGTTGATCATCATTACAATATTGTTGTTACTGTGTAACAACTGTGTACGATGTTCTCCTGACAGGTACATTTTTCCCATGCTCTCCTAATTTACTTATGATACTATCCTTTATGTTTAAATCATTTATCCATTTTGACATTATCTTGGTATGCAGTATGAGATGCTGGTGTATGCCTGGTTTCCACCAAATTGCTTTCCAGTTTCCTCAGAAACTTTTGTCATATATTGAGTTCTTAAACCCAAAGGATTAGATCTTTGGGTTTGCCAAACATTAGATTACTATGGCCATTTACCACAGTGTCCTGTGTATCTAATGTGTTCCAATGATCCACTACTCTATTTCTTAGCCAGTATCAGATCGTTCTGACGATTGCCACAGTTTGAAATCAAGAACTGCTAGGCTGACTTCTTTCACATTTGTTTTTCATTGATTCCCTTGATATTTTTGACCTTTTGTTCTTCCCAGATGAATTTTGTCACTAGTTATTCTAGGTCTATAAAATAATTCTTTGGTAGTTTGATTGGTATGGCACTGAACAAGTAAATTAACTTAGGTAGAATGGTCATTTTTATTATACTGGTTTGGCCTGCACATGAGCAACTAGTATTTCTGCAATTGTTTAGATCTGTCTTTATTCATGTGAAAAGTGTTTTGTAATTATATTCATATAATTCATCTTGGCAAGTAGACTTCCAAGTATTTTATATTGTCTGCAGTTATTTCAAATGGAGTTTCTCTTTCTATCTTTTGCTGCTGGGTGTTGTTTATAGCATATAGAAATGCTGATGATTTATGTGAGTTTATTTTATATCTTACAACTTTGCTGAAATTGTTTATTATTTCAACTAGTTTTTTTTTATTTGATTTGCTAAATATATCATCATATCATCTGGAAAGAATGGTAGTTTTATTTCCTCACTGCCTATTTTTATTCCTTCAACTTCTGTTTCTTGTCATTACTTTAGCTAGCATTTGTGGTACAGTATTGAACAATAGTCATAATAATGGACATCCTTGTACATTCCTGATCTCATTCGGAAGGCTTCAAGTTTATCACCATTATAGATAATGCCTCCTCTTATCATTTTAAGAAAGGAGTTATTGATTCCTATGATTTCTAGTGTTTTTAATAAAAATGGGTATTGTATTTTGTCAAATGCTTTTCCTGCATCTACTGATATAATCATATGATTTTTGTGGTCTTTGCTATTGTTTTAGCCAAATGAAATGGAGAATGGAGAAATGGAGAAGCCTCTGAGGTATGATGGACCTTAAAAATAAGACTTTAATGGAAGAATGTCTTCACCATTAATTTGAATTTATTTCCTGGATGAAGAAATTCTTGTCCAGCCATGAAAATAAGGATCTTATCTACCTGTGCTTCTACCACAATCATGCTTTGTAAATCTGATCAGTATTTTTTGAGATTGTGTATAGAAGGTACCTGTTGTCAACTGTGTAAACTTGCCAAGGGAAATTTGAGGACTAGTACCTGAGGGATGCAATTTAGCATCTCACAGATGGGGTGGATCCCATCCTTGTGCTCTTTAGTGTGATCTGTCTGTTTGAATCCTTTGCAGTTGAATTTTAATAAATAGTAGCATTTCTGAATTTTTTCAAAATCACATTACTGCAGATAATTGTCTCCTTCTTATGATAGATGGTCCAAGTCAATAATTCTTTGCAGAGCAATTCAAAAGATGACATCTGTTGAAGCATACATTATAGGAGTCAGATTTGCTCAATACAGGCTTTATTAATTTGTTACTTTCCCTGAACAAATGTGACTGCACATTTGTTTAAATATTTACAAATGTATGTGATAGAGTAGCAGAAGAAGGTAAAATTAAAGCCAAAATAGGACACATGTTTTTAAAAGATGGGGTTTCATTTGCTTTGTTGTTGTATGAGTAATAACACAGTACAGCAAATGTGATATGTTCAAACTGTGCTTCTCATATTCACTGATTGAAAAGGGACAGTTCCATTTTCTGCGGTGCAAAAAACGAGTCATTCTTATTAAAAGGTCACAGGAAACTGAGGAGAAATGTCAGGCACACAGACTGACCTATTCAGAATATAATCAAGCTTGCTTTAAAAAGACAACATCTACATTATGAAGGGGAGAGATCTTATTGTATCCTCTGTGCTTTGGTAATGCTGTTCGCGTGGATAAGACCTTGAGACAATCTTGCCCTTCAGAAAATGAGTGTTCATGTGGGTGTGGGTGGGTGTGAGAGGAGTGTCATTATATATTGTGGCTAAGATAATCTATTCAGCCACTGTTTCCTTTTGAGTGATTGAACATACCATATCTATACAAGGAGCACATTTTTATTTCAGAGATTATTTTGCCCCATTTTGGATTTTTCTCCCCACAAATTAATTAATTTCTGTAAACTCTAATGAATTTAGTCCAAATTTATTTCCAGGTTATTAGTCATGGTGCTCACCTCTTTCTTTGATCCCAGAAATCAAGTGCAGAGCACAGATGATCATTTTTACTATCCATTCACCAATATAGCTCCCAACTTGTTGAGGAGAATAGCTCTAAGTAAAAATTGGTGATTCATTCTCCATGCCAGTGCAAGCATTGGCTACTATCCAGGTTTCCAGGACTTAATGCTTGATTCTACTGGCTACATACTTCCTTGTGTGCTCAGAGCTCTCATTGACTTCATTATGAGAAGCAGGGTGATAAAACTTTGACAATAAATAGAAGGATGCTGTACATTAACAACAACTCTGCATGTCTGAAAAGAAACAATGTCACAGAATCAGGCATATTAGACATAGAAAATAAATACAAATAATAGCATCTTGGATGTTAAATTGGAGTTCTTTGATATATTGGATTGGTCCAGTAGGAATTGGACAAGTTGCAATTGTTTTGCAATGGTTGGTGAAATAACAATGTGATTGTATAAAGTAATTACATATAAAATATTTTGGTTGACTATAGTTGAATTTTTTTCTTCATATGACTGTTGGTTTCTTTGGTAGATGTCCATGCATACATTACTTATTAGGAAACTTACTCCATTATTCTTTACACATAGAGAGATATCAGAATGGCCCACAAAGAAAGAGTATGTGATGTTTGCCATGCCATCCCAAAGTTATTTGCTCCTGTGTCTTTTCTACCCCTCCCTCTCATTCCCCTGGCTTCTTCCCTGTGACATGATCACCCATTTACACTGTACAGATTTCATATCTATGTAGCTGTTTGTATGTTGTCTTTCCCAGTAGAGTATAAGCTCCTTGAAGGCAGAGATAATGTTTATGCCTTTTCTTGCATCCCTAGCATAGAACACAGGACTGGCACCTAGTAAGGGGCTTAATAAATGCTGACTGACTTACTGTTACATTAATCTTGTTTCCTTATCCAGTAATCCTCTCCCTGCACTAGGAACAGTCTGTCCCTGCTCATCTCATCTCTTCAATTTCAAAAGCTTATTATCATTTGTTCCTCTAAGTTGTCTCCTTTGACTCTTCTGAATCCTGTGGTGTTCTTTTCCTACCCAATATCACGGCAGCTAGTTTTTAAGTCTTTATTTTCCTTGTCTATGTGAGAAAATCTTCTAACCTCCCACTCCTCCACCCCATTAAACTACAATGTACATAGCCTGAACTATGATATAATTTGCACTCCATTAAAGGGAACACATGGCTTTCTCCAGAATCTAACTTTTGTAAAAGCATTCAAACAGAACATAAGAAGATTGTTTTATTTTATTTTATTTGAACACAAGTGATTTCTTCACAGAGTTATTTTGAGTAGCCTCTGATTCAAAGGGCACATTAAAATCAACAACCCTATACACAGATTATAAAGATACTTCCCCCCCCCCCCCATTTTGGGTAACTTACGTTGAACTGCGCTGTTAAGTGGAAATATAAAATATTCCTAAACAACCATTTAAAATGGGAGAAATGGAAAATTTGGAGAAATTTGTAGGATATTAACATTATCTCAAGGTTAGCTTACAAAAAATGACCAAAAAGCTCTCCTCCCCTTTATTTGACCCATTTTCAAGTGATATTACCAAATTTATTTAAAATATAAATTAGTAAAAATTGAAAGAAATGATGCCATTTTGCTGGAGCTAAAGATCTCAGAATCCTAGGATGTCAGAGGTAGAAAGGACTTCAAATGTTAACTAATATAGTTCATTCCAGAGCAGAATTCCACTCCGTAGCATTTCTGTGAAATAGTCATCCAGCCTCCATATGAACCCTTTCAGTGATGAGCATTCTATTATTGAAGCATTCTATTCTAGCTCTGTTTTAGTTTAGATTTTTTTTTAATCCTAGAAGTTATCTTTCTTCTCTTAAAATTCTCTAGAGAGGATGACTCTGCTGTTAACTTTTTGTCCTTACAACTTTTGATCAATAAATTCTAATGTTTAAATTAATTTAAGTATAGTATCAAGAAGAGGGAAGCCAGAATGATGAACGATTTTAAGTCCAGGCTATTTGAGGAATAGTTGAATGCACTGATAGTCTATAGCCTAGAAAAGGGGAAAGTTGATGGGGTTAGCTGTCTTCAAGTATTTAAAGGCTGTTATATGTAGAAGGAGAATTTGATTCTGCTTGGCCCTAGAAGATACAACTAGAAGCAGTGCTGCTGCTAACTAACATTTCTTGTTATGGCTCAGCTAAGTGGGGCAGTGGATGGAGTGCTATGTTTGGAATCAGGAAAATCTGAGTTCAAATCTGGCCTCAGACACTTACTGGTGTGTGACTCTGAACTAGTCACTTAACCCAGTTTGCCTCAGTTTCTTCATCTGCAATATGAGCTGAAGAAGGAAATGGCAGATCACTCCAGTATTTTTACCAAGAAAACCCCAAATGGGGTTATGACAACTCAGACATGACTGAAATGACTGCTCAGCAAACATATATGCAGCATATTAAAGTTTATAAAGTACTTTCCACACACTATCTTATTTGAGAAATGGGTAAAAGTTACAGAGAGGCATACTTAGGCTTGAAATAAGATACCAAGCCTGAAAATATAGCCCATGATCCCCTGTGGGTCCTTGAGACCATTTCAGGGAATCCATAGGTCCAAATTATTTTCAGAATGATCTAAGGATGTTATTTGTCTATTAAAATGCTATTCCCTTTCCTAACTATGTATCTTTTTGAGGCTAGATTTTCTTTAATCACTTCAACCAAAGCAAGAGATTGAATATAAAAAGAGATATGAGAATCCAGCTATTTTGTATTGTCAGAAATTAAAAAAGATTTGCAAAAAGGTCACTCCTCATTAATTTTGTTTTGGAAAATGTGGTTATTTTTATAAAATATATTATTTATGTTAACATATAATTGGTTAATTACTATTTTAAAATGAATTAGTATCTTAAGATTTTATCAGTTTTAATTTCTAATATGGTAAATATTGATAGATTTACCCACCATAAACAGAAGACCTTTGGTGTTCTCTATAATTTTTAAGAGGATAAAGGGGACCTGACATCAGTTTAAGAACTGCCAAAGTAGGAAAAACTTTCTAACCATTAGAGCTATCCAAA
Organism: Vombatus ursinus; assembly: GCF_900497805.2. NCBI lineage: Eukaryota > Metazoa > Chordata > Mammalia > Diprotodontia > Vombatidae > Vombatus > Vombatus ursinus. Next base: position 80,648,391 of record NW_020954590.1, read on the forward strand.
AGTAAAAATGTCTGCCATGGGTCGTATTGAGTTCCTCTTTACCAGAGGTCTTCAAAGAAAGGTTAGATGATCACTAGTTTGGTATCTAGAGAGGAGATTTTTGTTTTGGTTCCTTCCAGTTGTGAGATTTTGTGATTTTTCATTTTAAGGAAATACCTCTTTTTTTTTTTTTTTTGTAATTGACCTATACTTTGTTTTGATAATAGAAGACTTTTCCCAATAAACATCCAAAAGTAAACCTCACCCCTACCACATCCCCATTCCACATAATACATTCCTTCAAAAGAGTTAAACAAAAATGAAAAATAGAATATTGGTGACTGAGGGTACCTGCCATTTTCCATTTTTGCCATTAGTGGTTTATTAACAGAAAGATTGGGTTTGTGCTTTAATTTTCATAATTGGATACTGACGTTGTCTGTTACATTTGACTTGAGTTTTGTCATGTTTTAGTGTTGTCTTTATTTATGTTGTTGAAGATATTTTATATATTTTTCTTTGACCTCAGTTTTCTTATTGATTCCTTGGAGAACAGGATTGTTATATTTCTGTCTTTTTATCTCCAATGTTAGCATAATTCTTGACAACAAATTCTTATTGATTGATTACCACACCTTGTACTATCTTTCCTCTAATTTTTTTTACAGTATAGCAAAATTCCATTACATTCACATACCAGAGTTTGTTATACCAATTCCTAATTTCTATGTACTTTTGCTTTTTTATTGTTCAGTTGTTTCAGACCCTTCATGACCCCATTTGGGATTTTCCTGGCAAAGATACTGGAGTAGTTTGCTATTTCCTTCTCCAGTTTATTTTACAGATGAGGAAACTGAGGCAAACAGGGTTAAATGACTTGCCCAGGCTCACACAGCTAGTAAATATCTGAGGTCACATTTGAACTCAGGTCCTCCTGATTCCAGGCTTGGTCCTTGGTACACTGTACCACCTAGCTTTTTTGTAGCTCTTTACTTTTACAAATAGTCCTACTGTGAATATTGTGGTATAACTCTGGCAGTGTTATCACCTTTTGTTTTTTTGCATCCCCTCACCTAACATATACTAAGTATTTAATAAATATTTGTTAGTTGACTTATAATTGTTAATCATGTTTCAGAATGCTTAGTCCAATTCAGAACTCCAGCAACAATAGACTAGCATTCCTGTTTTCTCACAGTCCACCCAATGTTGCAATTTCCCATCTTTAACCTCGTAGTTGCTTTAATATGTATTTATCTCATTATTACTGATATTAAACATTCTTTCCAGTGGTTATTGATTCTCACGATAAAGTAGCCAGTAGCAAAGTTAGTCCTTTTAATTGTCTCAAGGAATACATCAATCAAAAAACATTTATTAAACACTTACCATGTGCTGAACAACATCTAAAGTGCTGGGGATACAATGAAGAATAAATAAAAAATCCCTTAAGAAGCTTATATTCTAATGGAATGGAAGGAACAAAGAGATAAACGAAGGAAAGAAGCATTTAATAAGCACTTTCTATGTGTTAGGGTGGTACTGTGCTAGCCATTTAAAAATATCTCCTTTGATCATGATAACAACCCTGGGAACTCGGGAACCATTATTATCCCCATTTTATAGTTGAGGAAATTGAGGCAACTAGAGGTTAAATGACTTGCCCAGGGTTATATAACCACTAAGTGTCTGAAGCTGGGAGATAAAATGAAAATAACTAGACAAATGCAAGATATATACAGCATAGATGGAAAATAATTTTAATGGGACAGACACTAGCAGTGAGAATAACTGGAAAATGCTGTTTATAGAAGGTGAGATTTGAGCTAAGACTTGAAAGAAGCCAGGGAAAAGAAGAGGTGGAGATGAGGAAGGAGAGAATGAATGTGTAAAGGTACCTTTGAAGGTGGCTGTGAATGAATGAAAAAAAATTATTAAGTACTTACTATATACAAAGCATTGTTTTTTGATTATGAATTAAAATAAGCTTCTTGCAGCGAGGGTTTTACAGAATAAATTTTGACAAGTTTCTCAAAAACATTTTATAAAAGAAACAAGAGCCTTTAAACAAAATTGACTTCTAATTATGTTGCACCTCACTAACTCCTACAATACTTGCTTCTTTACCCTTGGTATGATATTCCCTGCCCCCCTCCTTTCGTTTAGACATGACTTCTTTGGTTTGGTGAATTCCAGCTGAGGAAATGTATATCAGCAACTGTTCTGCAACTTAGAATTTGAGAGCAGTGGTTCTCAAAGGGTACAACATGGCACCTTATTATGCCGCACATTTCACTAAGTATGCTGTGAAATTTTGGATGTTAACTCTTGGAGATAAAAAAAATGAATAATTTTAATGCTGATTTTATTTACCCAGAATTCTGGTATGGTATGTATAGTCTTCACAAAATAAACATTTGCCTTTTACACACATGCACCAACCTCAAAGTATATTGGACCTTAGGCTCACAAAGAACTCACCAAAAATGACTGCTCTTGTTGAAAGGAAATTGACTATACAGCTCTCTCAAGTCTCCCTTGATGGTGTCAATTTAAATATTCAATGTGCTGCAGTTCCTTATAGCAAAAAATACTCTGCAATGATTTTTTTAAAGTTTTAAAAATTTTTTTTAAAGTTTGTAGAGTTGCTTGGAATACTGAGAAGTTATATGATTTTCTCTGGCTTACACAACTATTATGTGTCAGAGGTGGACCTTGAACCCCAATTCTTACTGACTGAAGGTGACCCTCTTATCAGTTATGTCATGCTGTTTCCCATAGCATGGAATATCACTTGTAGGATTTAAGTGCTTACTATGTGCTAGGCATTGTGTTAAGTGTTTTACATATATTACATCATTTGATACCATAGGGAAAAGGTACCAAAGAACAAAATCACTGAAAAACTACATGACAATACTTAAGATACACTTGGAACTAGCACAGGCATGACAGCCAATATATCACCATGGAGACAAAACTATTGCTTTATAACTGAGCACATACACATGTACCTATAAAGTTAGAAATAAATTTACTTATGTAACATAAGAAAGTATTTATATTTTATAGGACTATTTGTTTAAAGTTAGGACAAATGTAGGTAAACATGTGCGTAGATCTGGTCACATTACTCATCTGCTTAAAACCTTTCAATGGTTCTCGATTGTCTGCTGAGTAAAGTTTAAACCCCTTTTGCCTGACAATCAAGACCCTCATTATTTTTGGCACCATTTTGATTTTTTAGCCTTATCTTGTACTATGACACTCCATGAGATTTACATTCCAGACAAACTGGACCATTCTTTATTCCTTGTCTCTACTCTTCATTTTATTACATCTGTGCCCTCGATCATGCTGATCCCCATGCCTGTAATGCCTTCCTTTTTGCTTGCTCAATTCCTATCCAACCTTTAGAACCAAACTTAAATGTCATCGCCTCTAGAAAGACTCTTTTAATTCTGCTAGTCAGTAATTGCCTTACCTATGCATTCTTCAGCCCCAGACCTCACACATTTTGTTTTCACATTTCCCTTACTGGATTTCCCTATGTGATGTTGAGTAAATCATTGTGCATCTTTGGACCTTAGTTTATTGCTCTGTGAAGTGAGGAAGTTTCATTAGATGATATGCAAATTCTCTTCCAGTTTTAAATTGTTTTAGTTCTCTTTAGCCCCATCAAATACTGTGTGACTGAGTTAATTACTTAATTTCAATTTCTTTAATTCAATTAACTGAGTATCTATTAAGTTCCTACAATGAGCAAGGTGCCATAGTTGATGCAAGGACTTGTTTTTATGTAGGTTGTGATGGTTTCTCTTTAAGGGGATGGAGAGGCCAACATTAAAATCATCATTGGTTTGGCTTACTTGTTTGAAGTATGAAAGTCACAGCTTCTGGATAGCTAGTATCTAAGATTTTAGCAGAATTCTCATTGCTCTGAGGGAACACCTTTCTGACCTAGAGTGGCTGATTGCCAGCATGAATGTGGGGGTGAGGAGAGAAGCCATTTAATCTGAATTACTCAATTTTTTTTAGCCTTGGGAAACACACACACACACACACACACATATTCACTTTGTCATTAGCATGGTGAGGTTGTCTTTCACATATAGCATGGAGGTGTTGTTGTGTGGCTCAAAGGAAGGCAGAATAGACATCTGTAAGCTTCTTCTATCCCCAACCTACCTAAGGAAGGGAGGAGAAGCAGGAGGTTGGAAACAGAAACTTGGCCACTTTGTTCTCCTCAGAGAAAGGGGATACTGGGCTAGAATTATATCTATCTGCTCCCTTAAATATTATTAATATAGGGGTTGTGGTTTTTAGGTTGAGCTAAACTTCTGATTTCTGTTCATTAATGGGGAAAGGAGGACTCCAAGTTTTATATCCAAGACTTGCCTGCTTTCCCACCAAATATAAGTTCCTTGATGAACGTACATAGGAGATAGAAAAAAAAACATTTATTTAAGTTAACAGTAAAACAAATCAGAGAAAGTATATGTAGGAGAATTAATACCAGACCATACAGAGTGAAGGAACTGTCCTATTGGCAGCAAGGTAACCAAGCTCAACCAAGCAATTCCCAGATCTCACCCAAAGGGCGATTCCCTGAAATCTCTAGTGTGGCAAACTGAGAATAGGGCTATGATGGAGACAAGCAGATCCTCTCCTATTGGCTTCTTACCAGAGTCTTTTCCTTCAGCAACCTAAAGTAGAGTTGGCACCTTCCATTTTCCCTCTTGAAGCTAGAAGCCAGAAACTCTGAAGTGACTGCTGAGCCTGAAGATTCTTGCTAAGACTGAAAAGACTAAAGATACAGAAGAGACTGGAGGTCCCCTTTATCCCACTCTCACCAACTCCCTACTTGCCCACTGACAGTTGTGGGCATTGATCTCCACTAGGAATTACATTAGTGAAGTTATTTGCATTACTTTTTACACGTTCTACAAATGTCTCATTTCACTATAATACTGAGCCTGAATCATAAGTTTAGACTAAGTTAGGCCTGTCCCATAATAATATATAAGGACAGAATTGAAAAACAGTTCATGTTCTCAAGGAATTACATTTGATATTTAGCTATAAAATGGTGGTGATGAGATATCACATGAGCATACAGGCAGAATCCTGGGTCAGTTGATTTTCTTGAAGTCCTTCCCAGCTTTATGATCAATGATTTATCTCATATCATTATAAATTATGCTTTTTTGGGGATGTGTCAAATTTTCCCAAGCTCCATGAAGTCAGAAACAATATATAATGTTTAGATTCCTTTCTGTGGGCATAATGATCTGTCCACAGGATATACTTTTTTTCAACTATTGGTTGAACTAAACTGAACTGATCCACTCTAAATGTATTACAATGCACAAGATGACCTCTAGTTTCTCTCCCCTTCACAAGGAAGTACAAATAAGAATTTATTAAATGATGCTGATTCAGTTACTTCAATGTGATTTAATAATTAAAATGGGCTTTTATAAGCATAGCAATAAAAATCAAGCGAAAAATATATAACTAGCTATTTTGCTTATCTAGAGATAGACTGGTACATAAAATAATTCCTTTCATGGATACACCAATAATGAATGCATCAGTTCTGTGGAGTGTCATTATAATTATGTACTCATGGGTCCATGTTGTGAGACTACCTTACAGGTGAGAGCTCACAAAGGATCTTCTTTTAGTAATCTAATAACTTTTCTTATTTAATAGACTCATAGATCATTAGAGCTCTAATGAACTCACAATTCTTTCAATTCAATGCAACTTTATTAAGTGTCTAATAAAAATGACTAACATTTATATGGCAGTTAAAAATTTGCAAAATGCTTTACATCCATTATCTCATTTGATCCTCAAAATATTCTTGTGAGGTTTTACAGATGAAGAAACTGAGTCTACAGAAAGCTTCAATATTAAATTTCATCTTACTACATTCAACACAACGTTTCAGCTAAGGGAGGTTTTTTTGGATTCTGATTCTGTAATCTAGTATGTTTGCTCAGTTTTGTGTCATCAACAAATTCGGTATCAGTTTATTCTGAACTTTTGTGCTCCTTACTTCTTAAAAAAACATTTCACACTTCTGTATTCATCATATTTGAACTTTACTTTTTACGAATCCCTGCAATAAATTCTTAAAAATTCATGTTGGTTTATGGGTTCCTTATGCATCCATAGGAATCTCTTTAGAAACATTCTCCCTCTTCTCTTCCTCATTGGAATTATTTTTCTTTGTGTCTTCAGAGTTTCTTTCTGGTGAATTTTCTATCCTTTCTTAGTTGAATTCTCCCAAGGAGTGCCATGTCATTGAGTGCTACTTCTATTTTTTTTTTATAAAGCCTTTAAAATGTGCTTCTCCAAAATCTAAGGTGTAAGACATTCTACCTGACTTTCTAATCCTTCTCCATCATAACTTCTAAGATTGAACGGTCACTTCTTAAGGTTTTCGTAATTTTCACCTTTAGCAATAAGTTTCTTGTTGTTTGGTAAGTGCCAGATCTAAAATATCAATTCACTCCATTTTTTTTAAATGGAAAATTTATCATTAACATAAGTGAAAAAATTCTAGTCACTCCGCTTTTTGAAGTTGGAAAGAGAGTTTCAGTGGGACTAGCACTTCTGGTATGAGGGCTGCCCTTTTCAGGCTTTCTCATCCACCTTTGTTATCTACCTGTCACTCAACTCTCTTCTGTGGTTCCAAGAAGTCTAAGCATGCGTGATGGCCATACCCTGGTAAAGCCATCTCAGGGGATGGGCTAAACCAGGTTGAGGGCAATTGACAGGCCTCAAACCCATCAGTGAGTTAGGGGAATTTCTACCCCAAGCAGTGAAGATTTCCTCTAGTAGAATGGGTAAATGAGAACAATTTGTTCCAGTGGCCATCAAGGCAGCAGATGCAGGCACTATGGAGTGTTTAAATCTTGGTCAGACAACAAAGATGCCAAGGTTATCCACTTTATCCCAGTCCATTGTGATCATCTTGACTTTTGTCTTGCTACTGCACTTTGATGATTCTGGAAGAAAGAGTGAGGCTGATAACTTTTTTCAATGACTTTTGACTTTTGATGAATTCTTGCCTCACTTAAATCCAATTCATGCACAAGTTATCGTCCCAGGATGTCATTATTCCTCTTCAAAAATGAAGGATGAACTGCAGAACAAAATGACAACAGTAATGGTAGTGGTGATGGTAGTAGTGGTAATTACAGTAGCAGTAGTAGTAGGAGTGATGGTGGTTATGGTAGCGGTGGTGGTGGTGGTAGTAGTAGTAGTGGTAATAGTAGTAGTAGTAGTAACAATAATAACTTTAACTTTAGCACTTATAGAGTGCTTTAAGGCTTACAGAAAATATAAAAATGATTTATTTTTATCCTCACAAGTTAGGAAGTAGATATTTTTATTACCCCTACTTTTCAGATGAAGAAAATGAGGCTTAGAGAGGTTATGTGATTTGCTCAGAATCATAAAGTTAGTAAAGCATCTGAAGCCATATTTGAAATCAAGTCTTCTTGATTCCACATCCACTATGCCATCCATCTGCCATTAAGGAGAAGAAAAATGTCTGAAAAAGTCATCATACCACAGCCAAGTCACATCCCACAGTAGGGGATGACTCTTTCTAAAATGATCCACCTAAACCTCGGATGATTGACCTACATTGCTTCATCAGTTCCATGCTCAAAGCTTTTCTCGCCTGATATAACCTGCCAGAACATTTGCTTCCTTGACATAACCTTTGTCAACCCAGGATCATCTCTCTACACCATGAAGAAGCAAAATGGCAGATGTACACTGCCTTAGGGACAAATATTAGGGGCTCTTAAACTGACCCAGAATCTCTAGGGACTAGGCTGGAATGATGGGGAGAGTAATATTGATGCACATAAATGCCTGAGGGAAGAGGAAACTTCAGACACTAGGCTGGATGTGGTTGAGTAGGTGGAGTAGCTGACAAGACAAGGATGAAGGACCAGGGTCTGCTGTAACACCTGCTCAGCAATGTCTCTATGCTATTGGGCCTCCCTTTAGAATTCCCAATTGATATTGTGAGGCTCTTAAAGTGACAGGAACCCAATTATTCTGGGAAGAGGAATAGGAGAAGTTTTTATGTTGTTTTAATAAGTGAGGCATCACCTGTACAGTGAAGATATGTAATATTGTTTAGAAATTATAAAATATTTACTTAAGCAATAATAGAATTACACATTATTAGAATGGAAACATGTAGAGATCATCTAGTTCAATCTCTTTCCTTTATAGACAAGAAAATTGAGGCCCAGAAAATTTTGTGCAGTGAATTGCTCAAGGTCATACGATAATATTGTGGTTAAACTGACACTCAAACTCAGGTCCTGATTCCTAATCCAAGGTTTCTTCTGTATCTCCACAGCTGCCTCTCATGATTAGCGAAGATGTCTATGTGCATAGTGATATATATTATGCATGTGTAATTTAATATAATAATTTATGTTTGTGACTTTACCTTGTTCATATGAATGAAAGGTGAGAGTCACTTCTTGAACCAGGTATTTAAACTTCAGATTCTTGGACTGAAAAATGAAGAATGCTTCAAAGTGAGGAGCAAATCTGAAAGACCATGTTGCATACATTTTGCAAATGAGGGAAACTGATGCCCAGAGTGGAGAAGCAATGAGTCCAAGATTTTGATAATAAACTGTTTTCTTAGGCTAAAGATAAATACTTAAGATAAAATGTTCTTAGAGAGCTTCCTAGGTGCTCTCTCTCTCTCTCTCTCTGACACTCTTTCTGTCTGTGTTTCTCTCCTCTTCCACTCCCACCCAATGATTTCTAAAACCTATGCAGTTAGAATGAATTTGCTACATAGTTATCGAGAACAATCACTGCATCTGAATCAGATGTTGCCATTTTGCCTCATTTTTCAGAGAAAGGGAACTGAGGCTCACTTTTGGGCAGGCCACTATATCTATCTGCTCTCAGTTTCCTGGGTTTCCTTTGTAAAATGAAGGTGTTAGAGGAGATTCTGAGCTCCAAGTGTTTGACATTTACTACTGGTGTGATCTTGGGCAAATATTTCACTTTTCTGTCCTCAATTCCACATCTAAAAAATGGAATTTTACTAGATGAGACTTAACCTGTACATATCTTGTTTGTACATAGTTGTTCATATGTTGGCCCTGAAATTGAATTGTGTATTCCTTGAGGTCAGGGACTGTTTTGTCCTTTCTTTGTATCCCCAGCTCTAAGTACAGTGCCTGGAACATTTGTAGTGATTCTTCAGCCATGTCTGACTCTTCATGATCCCATTTGGGGTTTTCTTGGCAAAGATCCTGTAGTGGTTTGCCAGTTCCTCGTCCAGATCATTTTACAGATGAGGAAACTGAGGCAAACAACGTTAAGTAACTTGCTCGAAGTCACACAACTAGTAAGTGTATGAGGCCAGATTTCAATTCAAGAAGATGAGTCTTTCTGACTCTATGACCAGCACTCTATCCACTGTGCCACTTGGCAAGACTCAAAAATCCTGCAGAAAAAGGTGTTAGAATGTGGCAAGATCCTTAGCGGTAACTTTTTTTTTTTTTTACTGAATACAACAAAGAATTGTTCAAATGGCATATTTTGCTTAAAAAACTACATTTTAGGTGAAACCAAGTTCATTGTTAGGCAGAGAAATGCTGGGAAAAATTACAAAGAGGAAAAAATTGTGTTTGGCATCTTTTCTACATGCTCTCCCTTTACCCTTCTTCATCTCCCTATAGGCACCTTTTCTTGATCTCCGCTGTCAGTTTAAATCATCCCCAAAGGATGTTAGCTGATAATGGCTTAAGGTATTATCCTAATCAAAGATATTTTCATTTGAATAGGAAATTCTTAGGGACCTCAAAGTCATTTAGAAAAGTCCAGAAGTGAAAATATATTAGGAATACATAGTTTGCATAGTGGATAGCACTGGGCCTGAAATCAGGAAGACTTGAGTTTGACTATGTCCTCAGATACTTAGTAGATAATGTGACTTTGGGCAAGTCACTTGATCTTTACCTCAGTTTCTTCATCTGTAAAATGGGGATAATAATAACACCTACTTCCTAGGGTTATTGTAAGGATCAAGTAAGATAATATTTGGAATTCACTAAGCATGGTGCCCAGCACATTGTAGGTGCTTAATAAATGCTTATTCTCTATTATAAATTGCATTAAAAATAACTAAAATCTCTTGTAAAGCTAGCTTGGTTGTGAAAAAAAATGATGATATGTGAATTTGTACATAATGACTTTGTGTCTCCCAAAGGTAGGGCCTTTAGGGCAGGAACTGGGTCATTTTCCACCTTTCTATTCTTGGTGCCTAGAACAATGTATCACACGTTGTAAGTGCTGAATGAGCATTGGTTGAATTGATTTGGATTTAATATCTTTTTAGACACAGGATAAGCATGACTAAGAGCATGCAGGTTTCAGGAGCCTTATTCTAAAACAATACAATGGTTAGCATCGAATAATCCCACATTTCACACTACCATGGCCAGGGGACATATTGTCAGATATCTGATTATAGCCATGCTATGGGCTACTTTTACAAAGTTATATGGTAATTGCAATAGATGATTGCCAACCTCTCTATAAGTAGGCGTGTGCAGAAGGCAGCCCAGAGAGCTGAGTCATTCATTTATAAGGCTGCTCTGTTAAAAATAGCCGAAGGGAAAATCTAGTCTTCCCTCTTTGTGTAACCTGGACTGTTGGCTGTAACTGAAGACTACAATGTGTATCCCAGGATGCATGTCATAGGAAAAAACAAATCATCTAACAAAATAAGGGCATGCCATGGTAGAAGAACGAATGGATCAAGGGGGAAATGAAGAGAGACATTTGAAAAGAAAACAATCTAGACAAGTTGAACATTTTCCACAAAAGAAAAATTTCCCTATGAATAAGAAAGAGGAATGAAAAAAAAATTGGATTGACTAAGTCCTGGGCAGATATACTTGAAACCCAAAAAAGAATCAATACCCCAAATAGAGAGTGCTTCAAGAGCTTGAGCATAAGGTAGTAACTAAACCTAATATAGTTCAAAGCAGAGAGATGGAAGCAAAAACTGAGAAGTGAGTCCTGCATAAGACTCAAAGAGTTTTAGAAATCTACTCCGTAAATACGTCAGGCATGGTGTCTGGAACTGGATGCAAAATGCAGCTGTATAGCAAATGTTACCACCTAGAGTCACAGACTGAGTTGCAAAGCATCTTTAGAAGTCATTGAGTCAGCACTACTACTTCAATTTTATAGACAAGGAAAATATGGCACTAAGAGGTTAAGCTATTTGTCTAAAGTCACAAAGAGTCAGGTGGTATGGAGTCAGGGTTCAAATTAAGTCCTCTGGCTTCAACTGCAGCATCCATTCTACTCACTTTCTCTATCATGGGATCTCAAAGGCATACCTCCATTGTTTAGTAAAAGGTTAATAGAGGCAACTATATAAATGCTAGCTAATAATACCAAAAGATAGTTAAAATTAATGATATTGACTCAAGAATATTAATGAATACATATTAATCATAAATGATAACACTGAGTTACATTTAACAATAACAATAAATAACTAGGTATTTATTTAGTGTCCTATATTAGCCTTCTACTAAGCAATGAAGATTGAATGGTATGTATAGTGTGAGATCCAATAATATGTAAACGTACATACATATGTATTTCTGGGTGTTTATACATTCCGCAGCACCTAGCACAGTGTCTGGTACACAGTAGGTGATTAATAAATGCTTGTTGACTAATTAATTTGTGTGAATACAAAAAGTTTAGTATGTTTTCTTCTTTTTTTGATATATTAATTGCCTCCTCACATCATAGAAGATTAGCATTGGAAGGAATCTTAGAGCCTATCTAGTTTAAACTCTTCAGGTAATAGATGAGGATACTGAAAGCCAAGTAGATAATAGTAATAACAAGCATTTTATAGCTTTTTTGTGTGTGTGTGAGGCAATTGGGGTTAAATAACTTGCCCAAAGTCACACAGCTAATAAGTGTCAAGTGTCTGGTCTGGTCTGGGACCAGATTTGAACTCAGGTCCTCCTGACTTCAGAGCCAGTGCTCTATCCACTGCACCATCTAGCTGCCCGTATAGCTCTTTAAGGATTGAAAAGTACTTAGCAGAGATAGCTAGGAGTGGAGCGAAGATGGTATAGACCACAAACCAGCTGAACCTCTCAACATTCTCCTCTAAACAACTTTAGAATAATGCCTCGAATCAAATTTTGGAGCATCAGAGCCAACAAAATGTCAGAGGGAGACATGTTTTCCAGCCTGAGATGACTTAGGAGGTCCACAGGAGAGGTCTGTAACAGCAGGGTGGGCACAAGCTAGAGTGTGGCAGAAATACAAGCAGGAAGCCTTCGAAGTTCAGCAGCAGTAGTACTTCAGAAACTCTCAGCTGAGAGACAGTAAGGGGGTTGGACAACTAGTCAGAGAGGGATTACAGGGACTCTTTGCTGGCATTGGTTTCAGCTGGTACCTATTGGCAACTCTATTTCTCATAAACAGTTCTGGGTCACAGCTCCAGGATCACTAGTACTTGTGGCTACAGGGGAATAGGGGCCCAGGAGAGCAGTGATCACACCTCTCCCAGGATTATACCACCTTGGAAGCACTCAAAACTTGCAAACCCTCAGAACTAGATCTGAAAACAGCAGCATGAAAGAGTCTGATTCTTGGCACACTATGTCTCCACACCTAGGTGAGCAAAGCCCAACTTTAATATAAGTAAAGAAATAGCTTAGTAAAATGAGTGAGCAACAGAAAAGGAAGTTGACCATAAAAAGCTTCTATGGTCAGGGAAGACCAAGACATAAACTTAGAAGAAGTTAACTAGACCCAGGCCCAACAAGAATTCCTAGAAGAGTTAAAGAAATAGATAAGAGATGTAGAGAAAAAATTGGGAAAAGAAATGAGAGTGATGCAAGGAAATTATGACAAAAGAATTAAAGCTTGGTAAAAGAGGTACAGGGGGACAGCTAAGTGGTGCAGTGGATAGAGTGCTGGGCCTGAAGTCAGGAAGACTCATCTTCCTGAGTTTAAATCTGGCCTCAGACACTTACTAGCTGTGTGACCCTAGGCAAGTCACTTAATCCTGTTTGCCTGGAGGGCAATGAGCTCTCCAGAGAAAGGAAATGGTGGAACCGCTTCAGTACCTCTGCTAAGAAAACCCCAGATGGGGTTTCACACAAAACTTAAGAACAATTGAACAACAATAACAACAGAAGAGGTGCAAAACATACTAAAAAAAAAAAAAAACACTGAAACAGAATTGGCTTACTGGTAAAAGAGGCACAAAAATTCATTGGAGAAAAGAACTCCTTTAAAAGGAGAATAAACCAAATTAAAAAATATATATATATAAAAATTCACTGAAGAAAATCCTTAAAAAGCAGAATTGACTAAATGGAAAAAGAGATAAAAAAGCTCACTAATGAAAATAGTTCCTCACAAATTAGAATTGATCAAGTATAAGCTAAAGACTCCATGATACTTCAAGAAACAACAAAACAAATCAAATGAATAAAAAAATAGAAGAAAATGTGAAATATCTCATTGGAAAAACAACTGACTTGGAAAATAGTTCAAGGAGAGATAATTTAAAAATTACTAAACTACCTGAAAGCTAAGATAAAAAAAAGAGCCTAGGCATTATATTCCAAGAAATTATCAAGGAAATATATTAGATATATTAGATATATATTAGATCCAGAGACCAAAATAAAAATTGAAAGAATCCACCTATTACCTCCTGAAAGAGATCCCACAATGAAAACTCCAAGGAATATCATAGCCAAATTCCAGAGCTCCCAGGTCTAGAAGAAAATATTTCAAGCATCCAGAGAGAAACAATTCAAATATCATGGAGTCACAGTCATGATGACACAGGATTTTGAAGCTTCCACATTGAAGGAGTGGAGGGCTTGGAATATGGTATTCTGGAGGGCAAAGGAGGAGGATTACAACCAAGAAAAATGCACCCAGAAAAATGAAGTATAATCCTTCCAGGGAAAAAATGGATATTTAATGAAATAGAAGACTTCCAAGTATTCTTGATGAAAAGATCAGAGCTGAATAGAAAATTTGACATTCAAACAAGAGACTCAAGAGAATCATAAAAGGTAAGCATGAAAGAGTAATCATATGGTTACACAAAGTTAAACTGTTTACATTCCTATATGGGAAAATGATACTTGTAACTCCTAAGAACTTTATCATTATTAAGGTAGTTAGAAGGAGTCTGCAGAGAAAGAGGGCATGAGTATGAGGCAATTATATTGGGATGATCTCCAAAAAAAGAATGTAGGAGTAAAAAAGATGGATGCATTGGGAGAAGGGAGAGGTAGAATGGGGTAAATTTTCTCACATAAAACAAGAACACAAGGAAGAGCTTTTTTAGTGGAGGGAAAGATGGGCGGTGATGGAGAACAATGTTTAAACTTCACTTTCATTGGAATTCATTCAAAGATTGATGAATATATATATATGTACATATATATACACATATACACATATATATGTTTGTACACACACATGCATGCACAGAGTTATCCCTTCCACATAATGGAGATTAGGGCCACAACATCCCCACAATCTGGAAAATTTGTAGAAAAATTTTCAGCCCTCCTTTTGTACCAGAGAAGGTCTGAATTATTATGGCATTAAAATATAAAATATGATGATATTATAAAATGCGATACATGTATTTTATTTGTTTCTTCATTTCTAAACCTTTTCTATGTTTTCTGCTGGCCTTTGTGTGTTGTTTGCAAAACTCCCCAAAAATTCCTATTTCATTTCTTAGGTTGATCTGTGATATATCAAAACTGTGATGGGGAAAGTCACAATGTGGAAGGGATAACTGTTCACACTCAGTTGAGTATAGAAATCTATCTTATCCAATAGGGAGATAGGAGGGGAAGGGGAAAAGAGCCATGGGAGGCAGATGATAAGGGGATAGTTTTGGAGAGGCAGTTGTCAGAAGCAAGACAGACTTTTGAGGAGGGACAGGATATATACATATATATGTATATATATACATATGTGTGTGTGTGTAAGTATATATGTATATACATATATATACATATAGAGAGAGAGAGAGAGAGAGAGAGAGAAAGAGAGAGAGATGGGGTGGAGGGAAATGCATTTAGTGATTATACCTAATGTGAATGGGATGAGCTC
Organism: Vombatus ursinus; assembly: GCF_900497805.2. NCBI lineage: Eukaryota > Metazoa > Chordata > Mammalia > Diprotodontia > Vombatidae > Vombatus > Vombatus ursinus. The sequence goes on from NW_020954590.1 coordinate 80,663,571, forward strand.
ATACAATGGCAGCAGATAGCAGAATGAATTAGAAACTAGAATCCAACAACATGTGTACAAGAGATGCACTTGGAACAGAAAGACACACAGAGTTGAAATGGAGGGCTGGAACACAGTCTAATATGCTTCAGCTGAAGTGAAAAAGGTATGGGTAGCAATCACTATCTCAGACAGACAAAGCAAAAACAAAAATAGACCCAATTGAAAGAGATAATCAGGAAAACTACATTTTACTAAAAGTTACCATAGACAATGAAGTAATAGAAAAAAGTTACAGCAAGATTCTCTGATAAAGGACTCATTTCTAAAATATATGAGGAACTGATTCAAATTTATAAAAATGAGAATTATTCCCTAACTGATAAATGGTCAAAGAATATGAACAGGCAGTTTTCAGAAGAAGAAATCAAAGCTATCTATAGTCATATGAAAATCACTATTGATTAGAGAAAGGCAAATTAAAACAACTCTGAGGTACCATCTTACACCTATCAGAAATGACAAATGCTGGAAAGGATGTGGGAAAATAGGCATATTGATAACTTTTGGTAGAGTAGTGAGCTGGTCCAGCCATTCTGAAGAACACTACGGAACTATACTCAAAGGGCTATAAAACTGTACATACCCTTTGATTTAGCAACACCAGTACTAGGTCTATATCCCAAAGAGATCATAAAAAAGGAAAAGGGCTTCACAATATAAATATAAATACAGCAGCTTTTTTTTTGTGGTGGCAAAGAATTAGAAATCAAGGGGATGCTTATCAGTTGGGGAGTGGCTGAACAAGTTGTGGTATATGGTTGAGATGTACTATTCTATAAGAAATGATAAGGGCAGCTAGGTGACACAGTGGATGGAGCACAGGCTCTGAAGTCAGGAGGACCTAAGTTCAAATTCCACCTCAGACCAAACACTTGACACATACTAGCTGTGTGACCCTGGGCAAGTCACTTAACCCCAATTGCCTAAAAAAAAATGGTAAGGAGGGATGGTTTCAGAAAAAAAAACATGAAAAAATCCCCTATATGAACTGATGCAAAATGAAGTGAGAAGAATAAGATCATTGTGCACAATAAAAGCAATGTTGTAATGATGATCACCTGTGAAAGACTTGGCTACTCTGATCAATATGGTGATCCAAACCAATTCCAAAGGACTCATGATGAGGAAATGTTATCCATGTCCAAAGAGAGAACTGATAAACTCTGGGTGCAAATTGAATATAATTTTCTTGGCTTCTTTCTACCTTTCTTCCTTCCTTCCTTCTTTCCTTCCTTCCTTCCTTCTTTCCTTCCTTCCTTCCTTTCTTCCTTTACTCAGGATAAGAGTCAAGCTTAGTATTAAGGTTTATTTATTTGTTCTTTTAAATTTATTTTTAAATATAGCTCTTATGAAACCATAGAATTGTCATCAATCATAGATCCTAACAGATAGGACTGGGTTCTTCTCCCATACTCACTTAAGTGGTAAAAGAAATCTGGTAAAAATGAACAATAAGGGTAGCATTAAAGGAAAGAAGATAACCCAGTATGCAAACATGTAGTCCAAGGGAATGTGTCTAAAGCTAGAGAAGGAAAACAAGATGGCACATTTTTGTTGGGCAACTGGACTTTGGTCTAAATAATAATCACTCATATTTTTGTAGTGCTTTAAGCTTTTTCCTCACAGTGTAATTCCAGTACAACTATCCCTATTTTATAGGTGAGGAAATTTATGCTCTGGGAGGTCAGGCTCCTGATAACGCAACTACTGAGTGTCTGAAACAGAATTTGCACTCTGTTGGAAGAAGTACAATTATCTACTATTCTACTGAATGTAACTGTACATAAATATTTCAGTTTTGTGTTGTTTTGTCCAAATCCTCTCCTTCTTATGCAATTCTAATCCTCTAGCATTCACTGTATCCCCAAAATAAGAGATACTTATTAACTGGTCACAACATTCAATCAATTGACAAGTATTTGTTAAGTACTTACTATGTTCCAGGGAGTATGCTAAGCACTGCAGTTACAAAGAAAAGAAAAAAAGTCTCTAACCTCAAGTAACTTACATTCTAATGGAGGATACTCTTATGGGAATTTTTTATTTCCTTTTATTATTTAGGACTGATGTCCATTTCTCCTATAAATTTTGGTTAACTAAAAGTCTGTTTTCTATTAACTTCATCTGACCAGAACCTTACTCATGGAATAATAATGTAAAGGGGATGTTATGGCTATTTCTCCTAGTTGAGAGGTTTCTGAATTGACTAAAACCTGTCCCATGAGATGTGAAAATTTACTTAAAACCTTAAACATTCCTGAGATAAGCCAGGGGAAGATTCTCAACTGTTCCTGAATCTTTGTTGATGTGTTCCCTCTCAATTAGCCTATTGGTGAACCATCTAGAAGTAGTTTAGTCTGTTACTTGACTTACTTTACCTACAGAGTTTGTTTGATGAGGCTTGTTTCCTTAGGAAATATATGATATTATGACTCTATTCAATTAAGTTTGTCCAATTTTATAATATTGAGGGAAGTATGCCAACTTATGGCCCAAGAGGAATGTACAAGATTGCAATATGTGAAAGAATTATTTCTCTGTCACTTTGATGTAATTTTGCCTATAAGAAGACTGGTTAGAATCCTAACAATTGTTTAGGTTTTCTCTGAAATCTGAACCTCTGCTTAAGCATAGTAATAAAACCAAGGTTTTTACCTCTATAATTTCTGCATGATAATAAATATATTTTGGCAGCAGTTACCTACGACATGAACTCAGAAAGAAGATATATAAAAAAATCTGGAAATATATTTTGCATGATTGCACACATATAACCCATATCAAGTTGCTTACTGTCTCAAGGAGGGGGGGAGAAAGGAGGGAGAGAGAGAATTTGGAACACAAAATTTAAAAAAAAGTTAAAATAGGTAGTAAATAGCTGTTGGGATTTTGAACTCAAGTTCTTTGGCTCTAAACTTGATAATTCCCACTGCACCTTGGACTCGTCATGCTTTGTTTCAAGAAAAAGTCAAATAACTTGTTTTTGTATGCCAAACTGACCTGCTTGCTATTTCCTATACTTGGTCTTTTACTGTTTTTCCTTTTTTCTTTAAGAATATCATTTTGCACAGGAGCCAAGATGGCAGATTAAGTAGTAAATCACTGTAACTCTTCCATATCCACCTCCAAACAACCATAAAATAGCACCCCAAAAACAAATCCCAGAATAGCAGAACCAGCAAAAGACAGGGTAAAACAATCTTTTAGCCCAAGAAACTTGGAAGATTGGCAAGAAATGTCTATCTCACTAGAGAAAAATAGGAGCACAGTCCAGGACAGAAAGTGTCCCACCAAGCTAGCAGCAAGCCCCACATCAGCAAACCAATAGGAAATCCTGAGCCCAAGCATGGTGGAGTAGGCAAACAGCCAACATCAGGACCCTTCACATGCCTCAGCATAGCTAAGGGAACTGGCAGACTCTAGCTCCAAGAATGACCAGGTTCTTCAGTGTATCCCCAGCCAAAAAAGGCATCCTCCAGCCACCAGACCTCCTCATGCTTCAGCCCTGCACCAGGCAAACAGGTAGATGCCAATTCTACAGGTGCCTAAGCAAATAGGCAGCCTCCAGTGCTGGGCCTCCACTATGTTTCAGTGTAGCCCCAGGCAAACAGACAGTGGTCACACTGCCACATACTTCAGTATAGAAACACACCACTGGCCCCAGCACATTCCACTACCACTACTAAGGACCCCAGCTCAGCAATAAATAAGCCGCCAGATCCCTATGGCCTCCAGCAGTGCCAGCCAACCCACTATCCTCTCAGCATAGTATCAGACATGAGGGTCCCCCTGTGGGCCTCAGGGTAACATCAGTTTAGCACCAGGCAAACAGCCAGAGTCTGCAATCACTGGTACAAGAAGCCTGAGGTAATTCCATTTCCACCCTAGGAGCAGAGATCAAATGTAAAAGAAAAAAAAAAGATGAGCAAAAAAAGAAAAAAAAAGAAACAGATCATAGAAAGTTATTATGGTGACAGGGAAGACCAAGACACAAGCTCAGAAGAGGACAACAATGTCAAATACCTATGGGCAAAACCCCAAAGAAAAACAGGAAGTGGTCTTGAGTCCAGAAAGAACTCATGGAAGAGCTGAAAAAGGAGCTTAAAATTGTATAAGAGGGATAGAAGAAAAATTGGGAAAATAAATGAGAGTGATGCAAGAGAATTATGAAAAAAGAGTCAACAGCTTGGAAAAAGAAAGCAACTGCTTAAAAAGTAGAATTGGCCCAATGGAAAAGGAGATACAAAATCCAATGAAGAAAATATGCCCTAAAAATGTACATTTGGCCAAATGGAAAAAGAAGTACAAAAGTTAACTGGGGAAAACTACTCCTTAAAAGTTAGAATTAGGCAAGTGGAAGCTAATGACCCTATGAAACATCAAGAATCAATAAAAAAAATTCAAAAGAATGAAAAAAAATAGAAGAAAATGTAAAACACCTCATGGGAAAAACAAGTGACCTGGAAAATAGATACAGGAGAGATAATTTCAGAATAATTGGATTACCTGAAAGCCATAATCAAAATAGGGACCTGAACAGTATCTTTCAAGAAATTATCAAAGAAAACTGCCCTGGTATCCTGGAACCAGAGGGCAAAATAGGCATTGACAGCATCCACCCACTCCCTCAGGAAAGAAATTCTAAAAGAAAAACTCCAAGAAACATTATAGCCAAATTTCAGAACTATCGGGTCAAGGAAAAAAATGCTACAAGTGGCCAGAAAGAAACAATTCAAATATTGGGGAGCCCCAATCAGGATTACACAGGACTTAGCAGCTACAACTCTAAAGGATCAGAGGTCATGTAATGTGATATTCTGGAAGACAAAGGAGCTAGGACTACAACCAAGAATCTGGTGAAATTAAGCATAATATTCTAAGGGAAAAAGTGATCATTCAATGAAATAGAAGGATTTCAAGCTTTCATAAGAAGACCAGAATTGAACAAAAAAATTGATCTCTAATATCAAGACCAAAGAGAAGCCTAAAAAGGTAAAAAGGGAAAAGAAAACATAAAGGATTCAATGGAGCTGAACTGTTTATATCTCTACATGGGAAGATGATACTTGTAACTCTTAAAAATTATAACACTAATAGTACAGCTAGAAAGAATATACATAGACAGAGGGTATGGGTATAAGGTGAATTCAAGGGAATGAAATGAAAAAAAAAAAACAATTAAAGTGTGAGAAAGAGGAGTACCCTGGGTGCAGAAGGAAGGGAGAGGTAGAATGGGGTAAATTATTTCACATGAAGGGGCTCAAAAGAGCTATTACAGTGGAGGGGAAAATGGGAGGGTGGGCATCGCTTGAACCTTACTCTCATCAGTATTGGCTCAAAGTGGTAATAATATATATAATCAGTTGAATATAGAAATCTATCTTACTTCACAAGAAAGTAGACAGGGAAGAGATTATAAAAAGGGGGGACTGACAGAATGGATGGCAGACTGGGGGAGGTGGTAGACAGAAGCAAAACATTGGTGATGAGGGGAAGGGTGAAATGAGAAAGAGGTCAAACAGGAGGAAAAATAGAATGCAGGGAAATACATAGTTAGTAATTATAACTGTGAATGTGAATGGGATGAATTGTCCCATAAAATGGAGGCAGAGTGCATCAAAAACCAGAATCTTACAATATGTTGTTTACAAGAAATACACTTGAAGCAGAAAGATACACAAGGTAAAGGGCCAGAGCAGAATCTATTATGCTTCAGCTTAAGTTAAAAAAAAAAAAGTAGGGGTAGTAATCCTGATCTCTGACAAAGCAAAAGCAAAAATAGACCTAATTAAAAGATATAAGGAAGGAAACTATATCTTGCTAAAAGGTACCATTGATAATGAAGTAATAACAATTATGCACCAAGTGGTATTGCATCCAAATTCTTAAAGGAGAAGTTAAGTGAGTTACAGGTTCATGACTAAACAAAAGATAGAGAGAATTACCAAATATAAAATAGATAATTTTGATTGCATTAAATTAAAAAGCTTTTACACAAACAAAACCAAAGCAACCAAGATTATAAGGAAAGCAGAAAGCTGGGAAACAATCCCTACAGCACTCTGACAAAGGCCTCATTTCTCAAATATATAGATAACTGAGTCAAATTTATAAGAATACAAGCCATTCCCTAATTGATAAATGGCCAAAGGATATGAACAGGCAGTTTTCAGATGAAGAAACAGGCATATGAAGAAGTGTTCTAAATCATTTTTGATTAGAGAAATGCAAATAAAAATAACTTTGAGGTACCACCTCATACCTATCTGATTGGCTAGTGTGACAAAAAAGGAAAATGATAAATGTTAGAGAGGATGTGGGAAAATTGGGACACTAATGCACTATTGGTGGATGTGTGAACAGATCCAATCCTTCTGGAGAGCAATTTGGAGCTACGTGCAAAGAGCAATCAAAGTGTGCATACACTTTGATCAAGCAATACCACTACTAGGTCTGTATCTGAAAGACAACATAAAAAAAGAAAAAAGGACCTACATGTGCAAAAATATTTATAGCAGCCCTTTGCATGGTGGCAAAATATTGGAAACTGAGGTGATACCCATCAGTTGGGTGACATTCACAGTTATAATTACTAACAGTGTATTTCCCTCCATCCTATTTTTCCTCCTGTTTGACCTCTCTCATTTCACCCTTCCCCTCATCATTAATGTTTTGCTTCTGTCTACCACCTCCCCCAGTCTGCCATCAACTGGGAAATGGCTGAACAAGCTGTGGTATATGAATGTAATGGAATACTCTTGTGCAATAAGAAATGATGAACAGGTACATTTCAGAAAAACCTGGAAAGACTTGTATGAACTGATGCAAAGTGAAATGAGCAGAACCAGGAAAACTTCATACGTGGTATCAGCAACATTGTGTGACGATCAACTTTGAATGACTCAGCTTTTCTCAGAAACACAATGATCTAAGACAAGTACAAAGGACTCATGAAAGAAAGTACTATCCATATCCAGATAAAGAACTGATGGACTCTGAATGCAGAACAACGCATACTTTTTTTCATTTTTTTGTGTTTTTTTTTCCTTTTGATCTGTTTCTTCTTCCCACAACTATGACTAATATGGAAATATTTTTTACATGATAGCACATGCATAACCTATACCAAATTGCCTACCATTTTTGGAGGAAGGGAAGGGAGAGAGGACGGAAGAAAAATTTGGAACTCAAAATCTTGTAAAAATGAATGCTAAAAATTGTCTTGACATGTAATTGGGAAAAAGCGCTATTTAAAAAAAGTATCATTTTCCATTCCTGGAATGCATATTCCTACTTCTATGCCTTATAAATCCATAGCTCCCTTCAAGGAACAACTCATCAACTGCAAACTAGAAGTCTTTCCTGACTTTCTTAGCAATAAATGCTTTCTCCCTACCCCAATAATCACATATATTGCTATCTGTTTGCATGTTGTAGAACATAATCCCTTTGAGATCAAGTACCAGTTTTTATATCCCTAGAACGTAGCACACTGACTTGCATATAGAAAACATTAATGCCTGTTGGATTAGATTGGATTCAGTGTCCATTTTCACATCTATGCCCTACTAGTCATATTTAACCCTGAAAACAAAGCAGAAAGATGTGAAATAGTTACACAAATGGTTAAATAAACCTTGAAGCTCTGGCAGAGTGGGAGTCAGGGTGATATAGCATAGATATCTAGTAATAGATTTGGAATTAGAAGATCTAGATTTAACTCTTACTTCTGCCACTTCCTGTGTGGGCTTTAGTTTTCTTAACTCTAAAATGTAGGGGGTTGGACTAGATGACCTCTAATGTCCCTTCCTGCTTTAAATCTTATGACCTGAATTACCATTGTTTTGCTCAATTTTATATGATACTGCGTCATATGAGAATGATTGAAGGACCTGGGAATGTTTGGCCTAAAGAAGACCTAGGGAAAATATAATTGCTACTTTCAAATATTTGAAAGATTCTAAATCCATAGTGACCTCATGGTAGATAGTAAGTCACTTCCCTCTTCAACCCTTATTGCCTACTCTCTCATCCCCAACTACCTCACTCTTACCTCACAAATGTCCCACCACAAGTCTTGCTGTTCATTCCCTTAGACCCTCTAGAACTCCTATTCAATAAGTAGCCATCTTCTCTTCATTTTAAACCTCTTGCTCTCATGCTCCTTCCATCTTCAGGTACTCACAGACACCTGACTTCCCCAGATCACACTGTATCCCTGATTATTCTTTTTAGTATTCATTGTACATGCTCTCACACCTTTTAAATTCCTTATCCAACTCACTGGTTCTGAAAGGGAAGTTTTACATTCCTTGCTCCTAATCCCACTTCCAACCTCTCCTTCTACTATCACTCAGCAACCTGTCTCTGTATGATGATCCCTTTTCCCAAAATTATCATCCAGTCTTGATTCTGGTGGCTGTTATCTATTGTCCTCCAGGAAACTTGCCCTCTTTTCCCAGTGAGTTCAGTGCCTGGCACTTTTGCCTTTCCATTTCTAACTCTTCCTCTTATATAATTATATTTAAGTGGTAATGGTTTAATTTAAATAGTTCCCTCCATACCTTAATGACCTAGTTATTCAGTCTACTCAGCTCTGCCTCTTGGAATCCCTGGCTTCCTTCAAGAGAAAGGTCAATCTCTTATTTTTGAATGTAGCTTTTCCTAACTCTGCCTCCCCTCCCCTCAGCTGCTAGTGCCTTTGCCTCCAAGGTTGCCTTTATCTGCTTTGTATGTATTTTTTAGATATCTCAAAGTGCATGTTGTTTTTCCCATTATAAAGTAATTTTCCTGAGGGCAGGAACTATTTCTCTTCTGCCTTTGTATCCATAGCACCTAGCCTAGTGCTTTTGTTGTCTTTGAGTCATTTCAGTCCTGTCTGACTCTTCATGAACACACTTGGGGTTTTCTTGGCAAAGATACTAGAATGTTTTGCCCTTTTCTTCTCCATTTCATTTTACAGATGAGGAAACTGAGGCAAACAGGGCTAGATGACTTGCCCAGAGTCACATTGTGTCTGAGGCTAGATTTGAACTCAGGAAGATGAGTCTTCCTGACTTCAGGTCCAGTGCTCTACCCACTGTGCCACCTAGCTACCCTAGCTTAGTGCCTAGTAGGGGCTTAATTACTATTAATTACTTATTTTGTGGAAGGATAAGACTTGTTTTTTCAGTATGTCTGTGATTCTATGATCTATGATAGATTTCCTCCCCCCTTAAAACAGGGTACTCAGAGTTAACTTTATTTTCCTTGAGCATGCATCAGGTGCAATTGTTTGTAGTATCTTACCCTTCTCCCCTCACTCTCTTTCTTCCATGGTTTATTTAGATTGTAAGGTCCTGGAAGGGCAGGGAAGGGAAGGTTGAATTCTAGCCATTTTTGTACAGTTATAGCTACTGGTGGGTACCTCTTAGCACTGTGCTCCTGGTTATTCTCACTAGTGAATCATCAGGCATTATTTCTTATGGAAATTCCATGGGTATAATTTCAGCGTGAGCTTTTAACGCATAAGAAAGTGGAAGAAAATGTAATGGTCATTTTAACTTCCTTTTAATCTATCTTTTAAGAAAATTGAGAGATAAAAGAACAAATAAAATTATGTTAGGGATATGGCATTTTGGATACATTAGTTAAATTGCCATCAACTATTCTGTATAAAACTAGTATAAACCTAGTTATTTATATATTGTCTCTCCCCCCCCATTAGAATATAAATCCCTTTATGTCAGGGACTAGTTTCTGCAAATTTTTGTACCCTCCAGGATTAGCACAGTACCTGACACGTAGGGAGTAGTAAATAAGTGTTTTTTGAATAACTGACTGATTACCTCATTTGAGCCTTGTAATAATGCTGAGAAATAGCACAAGCATTGTTATCTTTATTTTCTAAATAACGTCACTTAAGTTAAGTAAAAACTTAGGATTTTAGAGATAGAAGGGACCTTAGAGATATATAAGGGGCAGCTAGGTAGATTAGTAGGAGTTGGATTTGGAGTCAGCAAGACCTGACTCCAGATACTTCCCAGTTAGGTGACATCAGGCTCTCTCAATCTCAGTTTTCTTATCTGTGCAATTGGGAGAATAATACTATCTACCTTCCATGATAGTCATGGAGGAAATAAGATAATATTTGTAAATTGCTTTGTGAACATTAAACCATTATATAAATACTATATATTATCAATCCACTCTACTTTCTTCATTTCCCAGTCAAGGCAATTGTCCAAGATGATAGACGTAGTAAGTGGCAAAGGAAACATTTAAATCCAGGTCTTCTGGCTCTAGAATCTGTGGTTTTTCTGTCAACACACCAAACTAGTCATATAATTAGCAAATGGTGACACTAGGCTTGGAACCCAGTTTTTTCTAATTCCAAGTTCTTTTCTCTGATATATCATGCTACTTCTGCAAGCAAGAGTAGGTTTAACAGATAACTAAATTCAATGAATACTTATTAAGCACCTACTATGCCAGATACAAGTGACACAAATAGAGATGTGATACCACGTTTGCTTTTAAAGTGGTGACACCTTCTTGGGGAGAAATGTTACACAAATGACTCCAGGGAGAGTGAGACATGGGAAAAGGAGAGGTCCAGAGTGTTACAGAAAATTCAAGGAAACATCCTTTTCAGCAGGAAAATTATGGAAGATTTCATGGAGGAGATGCCACCTAAGCACTGTCTTGAAAGAAGGGAGAACTTTAATAAGCAGAGGAGAGTAGGAGGAGTCCATTCCAGATATCCCATCCCTGGAGAAAACATAAGCAGAGAAAAGGGGGGGGGGCAGGGCAAGGCAAACTAAGAATGGATGGTAGGAGAACAGAGTGGTTTCAATGCGCAATAGTTTGTAAAAAAGAGTAGTATGAGACAAGGCTGAAAATATAAGCTGAAGCCAGATTGTGGAGAGTTTTTTATTCCAGGCTAAGGAGATTATAAATAATAATATTATTATAATATTATGAATAATAAATAATAAATACTTGGTAGACAATGGGGAGCTCCTGAAGGTTTCTAAGGAGAGGAGTGACATGGCCTGATTAGTACTTTGGAAAGATAACGTAAAGGGATTAGAGAAGGGATAGAAAGGTGGTAAAAACAAACAAACAAACAACAGTTGCAACAATTGAGAAAAGAGGGATGAGGGCAATGGACTTAGAGTCAGAAAATCTTAATTAAAATCCAATTTTTTACTACTTTCCATGGACCTCAATTTCAGTAAATGTGGGGTCCATTTTAGCTTGAAATTCTGTGATCCTGTAATCCTAATGGAAGGGACTTGTCACTGGATATGGTGGTAGAGGCAGAGGCAAATATGACTTGAAGATTTTGAGCCTGGCTGATTGTGAGAAAGGTAATACTATAAATGGAAATAGAAAAGTTATGCAGAGGGCCAGTTTGAAGGTAAAAGGTGAAAAATTTACTTCTGGACATATCAAATTTGAGGTGGCAGCAATCAGAACATCTGGGTATGGATAGGTACACAGATAGTTTGTGAATATTTAAAAAGAAGTAGTATTCATTTTTATCAGTGGTGTGGATTGTGGCATAAATAGCACATTCATCCAATTTGTAGATACCTGTCTGGGAGGAAAAGCTAACCTAATGTATGACAGACTCAGGATCCAAAAAGGTCTTGATGGATAGGAACACTGGGCAAAGTTTAATAATTTAACATCTAGTGGAGAAAAATGTAAAATCATAGTTTAATTTTTTTTAAAAAATCCACTCAAATTTAAAGATGCAGTTTAAGGAAGGGGAAAATATGTCTAGATTGCAGTTCATATGCTATATATATATATATATATATATATATGTATATAAATATGTACATCAATGGACTTTAAACATTATGAGTCAACAGTGTGAAATGGCAATCAAAAAAGATAAAATTATTTACTGAATTGGGAGACATAGTGTTTGGAATGAGGAAGCTGACTGTCAGGCTGTACTCAGCCAGCGTCATAATGTATTTGGAATACTCTGTCCAGTTCTAGGTAATACATCTTAAGAAGGTCATTAACATTCAGTATTTTGACAAGGATAATGATAAGGCTAAAAGTCCATGCCATAGTAGGGTTAGTTGAAGGAACTAAGAATATTTATCCTAGATAAAAAGACCTGGTGGGGCAGGCATAGCATCTGACTTGAGGTACTTGAGGAGTTGTCATATGGTAGAGAGGTTGGTCCTATTTTTCTGGGTGAGAAGTACAGAATTAGGGGAAACTAGTAGAAATGACAGAAAGACAGATTCCTGCTTGGTTTATGGAAAAAATTTCCCAAGAATGAAAACTATCTAAAAGTAAAGTGATCTACTCAAAATAGCATAAAAAGATCAGTTACAGAGATAGAACAAACCTTGAATTTCAAGTCAAACCCTCTCATTTTATAGATGAAGAAACTGAAGCACAGAGGTTAAGTGATTTGCTTAAGGTCATACAAATAATAGGTGGCAGAGCCTTGATTCAGAACTAGGTTCTCCGACCTCGGCTCTCTACTGTATCTTGTTAGCTCTCTATAGTTGGAAGACAACAACGAGAACAGCTGCAGCAGCAGCAGCAAACATTTGTATTGTAATTTCAGGTTTGCAAAACATTTTACATACGTTATTTCATTTGCTCGTCAAGACAACATTATGAAGTAGACGTTACTATTATCCCCATTTTTCAGATGAGGAGACAGTATCAGAGAGGTTCACAGTAACTTGCCCCAAATCAACTAACAGTGTCAGAGAAAAGATTCAAATCCACATCTCTGCTGGCTCCAAGTTCAGTGTTTTTCCCTCTATATCCTTTTCCTTGTTGATGGATATCCAATTCATAGAATGACAAATTTAGAGTTAGACAGAAACTTAGAGGTCATCCAGTTCAGGGCTTCTTAAACTTCTCCACTGGCAACCCCTTCAGAACTACTTAAACTGTGAGTCAGGACTCCATATGGGGTCTGAATTCTAGTTCAACCCTTTTTTTTTTTTTTAACAAATGAGGGAACTGAGGTCAAGAGAAGTTAAGAGATTCATCCGAGGAGTAGGTGATAGAGCTGGGATTTGAACCAAAGCCCTCTCTATCCAAATCTAGTATTCTCCTCCCTCCACTCCCCAGTATACCACAGTGAAAGCAAAGGCTCAGTAACATGTTGTGGTTGTGGTGGAGATTTCAACACGGGTATGGGTTTTGGACAAAGGCATCTGAGGCCCCTTCTAGTTCTGAGATCTGTGGGAATATGATAGAGAGTGAACCATGTAGAAAGAAAAAAGGATGAGGGTATAGTAGTAAGCGCCCAGTTGAGGTTTGGCATACAGTCAGCAAGGCTTTGTGGTTTTCTTTTAGCAACAAGCGGTTATTCAGGAATAGAAATTGAGGTTAGTTTTACCTGGTAAGGTGGGTCAGTTTTGTGTTTAGGATATTGTTCCAGGAAGGAAGATAGACCACCTGTCATGACAGATTAGTTCAGGGGTGAGGAACCTTCAGCCTCGAGGTCACATGTGGCCCTCTAGATTCTCAAGCTCGGTCCTTTCACTGAACCTAGAGGGCCAAATGTGGCCTCTAGGCCTCGGATTCCTTACCCCTGGATTAGCCAATGAATATAATAGGATTATAGAGCTAGGTCTGGAGCTGGAAGGGGTCTCAGAGGTCACCTAGTCCAATCAAACACCCTCATTTTATAGTAAGAAAACCGAAGCCCAGAGAGGTTAAAATAATTTGCTCAACATCATACAAGTTTTGCATTTCAAGCTCAGCTCCTCTGACTTTGGGATGGGGGTTCATTGTACTATAACATGGTGATTTACTCTCCTTTTATAGTTACCAATGTGCAGTTAGAGGGCTATGGTTGGTTATTTGAGCCTATAATTTTTCTACATTGTGGGTTAGTTAAGCTAGAGTGTAAGCTTTTTGCAGGTAGGTCCTGTTTGCAATTTTTCTTTGTATCTTCATTACTTAGCACATAGTAAGTATTTAATAGTGCTTGTTGATTGATGTTGTTATTTACTCAGATATTCAAAGTCATCAATTTGGATGCTTTTTCCAGCTCTTTAGAGAGATCCCCTATCATCCAAGTATGGGAGCATATGGACCAGAGTTACCTAAAATGGGCAGGCGTGGTTGTATCACAATCATTGATCATTGTCATTACTATTTTTCCTGTATGTCTCAGAAATATTTTCTGTGAGAGCCTTATTATTGATTGTCACTACCAAAGGCACATTAACATTTTTACCTGAGCATTTAACAGTCCAGACAATGTGTCAACAGCTCATGTAGCTTCAAGGCTAGTATACTCAAGAAGCTAAATAGCCTATAAGCATTGCTTGGGGGCTTTTCTTCACTCCGAGGAAAACTGAGCCAATTTTCAGTGCTGTATTTCCACAGCCTAATGCATCTGGAGTGGATGTATTCTTTAGCCCTCCAAGAAGGCCACTGACAAAAACATCCCTTAATTAGAGGAAAAGGCAGAGCTGAGGGATAATGTTTAGTTTAACCAGAGTTTGATGATATCTTTTAACTCAAGTTTTCACTAAAATGTTAGTGTCAACCGTGGTGGCAGATTTGAATCAAGCCGGGTATATAGTTTCAAGCCAGAGTGGAGAAGAAATTGGCAAAAGTGACTAGCAATGGAAAGTGTTTGCATCCTTGGGTGCGGATGCTATGCCTCCTGGGGGACTTAAGGAATTAGCTGAATTTACTGCAACTACATTGTTAGGATTGTTGCAGAATTATCTAGCTTGGGTGACATTCCAAAGAAGAAAGAGTGATAGCATTGGCCTTTAAGGAGAAGACAAAGCAAAACTCTAAAAAAGCCAAGCAATTGGCTTGATCTATACAGTTAAATTCAATTCAATCGTAGCCCCCTGGTTCTGGCCCCTAGTGCTGAACTCCTTGAGAGAAAAAGCACTGTCTCTATCAATGTTTCAGCAAAGGGAGGTTGTAGGTCGGTAGGTCATCTGGTGCTGTAGTCCTTCCTTTTCGTTCCTCAGTCCATTTTTAAAATTCTCAGACCAGACTGTCTAATTCCCATGTACCCTGGCTGTTCCCACAATCCCCTACCTACCCAAATAAAAACCAAACAAAGCAAAAATATCTTGATCACCTGGGCAGAGGCTGAACACAAAATTCAATAAATAGGTGTTAAGTGCCTACCATGTGCTAGGCATTGTGACAGAAGACCTACCCTCAAAAAAAGACAAGGTATTTCAATGGAAACAAGGTTAAACACAGATCACTCGATCTGGACTCATGAGAATTGGAATCATGGGATCTGAATCTGAGTTCTGGCTCTGTCACTTATGTGACCTTAAAAAAAGACTGGTAACCTCTTTGGGCCTCAATTACTTTATATAATCAGGAAGGTTGGGTCGGATGACTTCGAAGATGTTTTCTGTTGAGTGATATATGATCCCATAAACTTCCTAGTTAGGTATATAAAAAAAAAACACCCATAAAAACATTTAAAAAAAAAGCTTTTGAAGCTTACAGTATGGTGGGAAATATAGTGTAGTGGAAAAGCTTGACTTTGGACTGGTAAAACCTACATTCAAATCCCAATTCTACGAGACAGGAAGTATGAAGCAGAACAGCCTATTTTTTTTTTTTTTTACCAGACTCTTTTCCTAGCAGTTTTTGTCAAATACGAAGTCCTTTGTCAGTAATTTGTGACCTTGGGTTTATCGAACAATATAATACTATGTTTGATTGCTTCTGGGTTTTGTTTTAATTTATTTCAATGTTTAACTTTTCTATTTTTTTAACCAGTACCAAAATAGTTTTGATGATTAGTGTTTTGCAGTATTGTCTGAGATCTGGCACAGTAAGCCCCCTTCATTCTTCTACTTTTTCATTATTTCCCTTGAAATTCTTGACCATTTGTTACTCAGATGAATTTTATCTAGTTCAATAAGGCTACTCTTGTATAATTTGATTGGTATGGGACTCAATATGTTAATGAATTTTGGCTGCATCATTTTAATAGAAAAACACATATTACTTCTTAAAATAAACAAACTATACAACAGACATTTGGCATCTTATATAACTACCTCTTTTGTCTTTTTTTTGGGTATATTGACATTTTTGTGTTTGTTGATGATTTGTTGTTCTTGTTTAATCATTTCAGTCATGTCCAACTCTTCATGACCCTATTTGGGATTTTTTTGGCAAAGATACTGGCTTGGTTTGCTATTTCCTTCTCCAGCTCATTTTACAGATGAAGAAACTGAGGCAAACAGGGTAAATGACTTGCTCAAGGTCACTTAGTAAGTATCTGGGGCCTTATTTGAACTACTGGCTTTCTGAATCCAGACCCAGTGCTCTTTCCACTGTGACAGTTAGCTGTCTTGTTCATGATTAAGTTTATAGTAAAAAAGGAAGCTAAAAAAATAAATAAGTGCATGATAAAGGCACACTAAAAACTATGGCAGTGTAGTATAGCAGGAAGAAGAATCCCAGATTTGCTCCTTATTTGCAATGAGATTATGGATAGGCCAAGGTAGCACAGTGAATAGAATGCTGGACTTGAAATTGGAAAGTCCTGAGTTCAAATCCCATTTCAGGTACTTTGGGCAAGTCACTTTACTTCTCTCAGTCTCAGTTTCATCATTTGTAAAATGGAAATAATCGAAGGTTTGTTGAGAAGATAAAATGAGATAATATTTCTAAAGTTTGTAAACTTATAAAGTACTATGAAAATGTTACTTATTATTAGCTTTCAGTTTTAACAAGGTGAACTTGAATTTACTTTCCAAAACTAATCTACTATGATTTGAGGAGGCAGAAATCAATTAATATATCAACAGGAATGAAAACATTTCAAACATTTTAAATTACACAAATCCATTAACAAACAAGATTTATTAATTGCCTACTGTGTGCCAAGTGCTGGGGATACAAACACATAAAAAATAAAACATTTCCTAAATTCTAGGTATTACCAATTCATAACATGCCCATCTAATTTTCTTGTATCTTCAAGATCACCAGTTGTTTAGACCAGAGACCATACCCATGAACCATACCCATGGAAAGGCCTACTTGTGGTCATAGTTAGGGTATGGATTAATATAAAAACCTCTTTGTAGAATGCTTTTGAATACTAAATGAAGGGAAGAAGGGACAAACCAAAAAAGAAATATATTGAGGGAACTTGATCTTTGTATTGTCTTAGAGGGAGAATCAACCTCAAATTGAAAACATTTGAGTTTTAATGAAAGGATGATCTTCATATGACAACAGTATATTTTTGCTTGGATAATTGGAAATGTAAGAAGAGCGTGTATGTATTCCATATGTTCCTTGTTAGGCTACAACTGAGAAGCCAAGCACAATTATTTTGTGGCTAAGGATTTCAACTCAGCACAAGTTATAGTGCATCTTTAAGACCGTCTGCTTCCTTGGAAAGCTAACATATTCTAGGGCACAGTCTCGGGTGCAATATTGAATCTTAAAACTCCCATGGGACAAAGCTTAAACTGTCTGCAGATATAAAGTTTCCACTTGTTCAGATTTGTTGTTCTATAGGAATTCAGTGATTCTGTAGCCAATTCCCATAGGCAGCAGGAATTTTCTGTGGTCTCCATTTAAGGATGTTAGCACAGATAGAGTTGCTAATAATGGGTTAAAGTTAGGAGCAATCAACTTCATATTGTTTCAGACAAGTAATAAACTCTGATACATTTTAATGACTAGTTTCCTTAAATACGACAAATTTTAGTACAGCTAAGAATATAGATTTTTATGTAGTTTGATAATTGAAACTAAAGTTGAGTTTAAATTATGAATATAGGCTATCATTATTATGGGTAGGGTTGAAAGAATTTTGTTTTGGAAAGTAAAATACTTTAGGTCTTTGGTTATCGTGGTAAGCATAGACATGTAAAAAAGGTAATGAAAATAGACTCACAATTTAAAAATATAATTTAGTTAAACAATAGAGTACTCCTCTTGGCTATGCTAAATCACATGCTTTAAAGTCATCTACTTTAATAAGTTCTAGCAATGGTTAGAGATGTGATAACCCTAGAATTTTGGGTAGTATTAGACTGGGAATCAACTTAGGGAGAGAAGGCCAAGGACTTAGCATTATGCCCTGAATGTTGGTGGCCAGACTGGTTTTCCATAGCCTCTTATGTACTGGATGTTGAGCTTGCAAGATGATGGCTTTGGCTATGGAGGTTTTTATCCTGACAGAGGAAAAGAAGCACTTTAGAACTGTAAATTTCTAAGCTAGATTCTATAAATATTAACAATGGAAAAATGCAAATGTATTGAGCTGCTGCAATTCATTCAGTATCATGCCACAGATAGCTGTCTTCAAGTATTGGAAGGACCGTAATTTGGAAATGGGTTAAGATTTGTCCTACCCAGAAGGAAGAGCTAGGAGCAATGGTTATGAGTCATAAAGATGAAAATCTAAGCCTTGATTCAAGGGAAAAATACTTCCTAACTATTCAAGATGTTTAAAGATGGAATTGGCTGCTTTAAGTGGTCATAAGTTCCCTTTAACTAGAGACTATTACGCAAAGTCTTGATTACTACATGTATATTGTAGGTGATATCCTTGTTCAAATACAGGCTGGACTAAGAGGTCTCTGAAGGTCCCTTCCAACTCTGAAATAATGTGATTCTGAATCATGTACAAACTCCTAAACTTGGTTTAGAAGGTTCTTGACAAGTTTCTTCTTCCATTTTTTACCTTCTTGACATCTTCCTCTTCCTCTTCTTCTTCCTCTTCTTTCTCTTTCTCCTCTGCCTCCTTGACATTTTTTTCCCCCACCGGGGTCTCCATATTAACATTTTCTTTGCATATCTCTATGGCCCTTAAAAACCTGAAACTCTTCCCCTTTCTTGTTTTCCTTAATGATTCTGCATTTTTCCTATGACTAAAGATTTAACACAGCCCATCTTTTCTAAAAAGTCTTTCCTAACTTTGTTTAGTTGTTTTTCAGTTGTGTCTGACTCTTTGTGACCCCATTTGGGGTTTTCTTGGCAAAGATATTGTAGCAGTTTGCCATTTCCTTCTCCAGCTCATTTTACAAATGGAGAAATGAAGGCAAACAGGATTATGTGACTTGCCCAGGGTCACACATCTATGTCTGAGACCAGATTTGAACTCAGGTCTTCCCAACTCCATGCCCAGAGTTCTATCCTTACTAGGCATAAGGAAACCTAAAAAACAGATCACATTGAACTAAAGTGTTAGTCTTCACACTGTATGTATACAAGTACCTATATACATATATAAACAATACACATATATATCTTGTTTAATTAACTTCAAGACATATGATTTAGAAAGTAACAAGTATTTTATTGTTTAGCCAAATTATATCTGTAAATTTTATCTATTTTAATTACCTTCTTATGTATTTATATTCATCATGATACCTAAAAACCTAAAGTATTTAACTTACCAAAACAAAATTATTTAAATTACACCTATAATAATTATAGAACACGAGGGGGGGTACAGTGGATAAATCATAATTTCGACTCAAGTTTAGATTCAATTATCAAAGTACCTACAAATCTATAATCTTGGCTGTACAAAAATTTATAGTTCCCTCAAGCTCTTGACAACTATTTGGCACAGTGGATAGAATGCTAGACCTTGAGTCAAAGACTTGAATTCTAGTCTGGCCTCAGATGCTTACTAGCTATGTGACCCTGGACAGGTCACTTAATCCTGTTTGTCTCACTTTCCTCATCTGGAAAAGGAAATGGCAAACCGCTCCACTATCTTTGCCAAAAAAAAAACCAAACTCAGATGAGGTCAGCAAGAGTTGCACACCACTGAACACCAACAAACTCTTTGTATCTTCCACATTACCTTATATATAAGAAGTCCTCAGTTAATACCAATATTTGTTAAATGAATGAATTAAAGTGATTGATCTAGATTATACTGCCTTCAGTATGCAATAAACTTATACTATATGTACATATATGTATATATGTATACATTACATATCTCATAGGGTTATTGAGGATATATAAAATATATATTACGTAGGGTATATTATATATTATAGTATATAGGGTATATAGGTATCACATAAGATATATATATATACACACACACACACATATACATATACATAATATATATGTGTGTGTGTTACAAAGCTTAACTGTCCAAATTCATGTTCATTGTTTCCAGGACACTATCTAGCCATCTCATCCTCTGCTGTCCCCTTTTCCTTTTGCCTTAAATCTTTCCCAATCTCAGGATATTTTCCAATGAGTCGTGTTTTCTTATTTTGCGGCCAGCTTCAGTATTTGACCTTCCAATGAACAGTCTGAATTAACTTCTTTAAGCATTGACTGATTTGATCTCCTTGCTGGCCAAGGGACTCTCAAAAATCTAAAGCACCACAATTCAAAAGGGTTAATTCTGCAGTGCTCAACTCTTACAGCCATACATTGCTACTGGAAAAACCATATCTTTCACTATATGGCCCTTTGTCAGTAAGGTGATATCTGCTTTTTAGTATGCTGTCCAGATTTGTCATAACTTTTCTTTCAAGGAGCAAGTGACTTATAATTTCATGGTTACAGTTGCTATCTGCAGTGATCTTTGAGTCCAAGAATATAAAATCTGACACTGCTCCCATTTCTTCTCCCTTTATTTGCCAGGAAGTGATGGGACCAGTTGCCAAGATTTTAGTTCTTTTAATGTTAACTTTCAAGTCAGTATTTTACATTCTCCTCTCTCGCCCTCAGCAAGTGACTTCTTAATTCTTCTTCACTTCTGCCATCAGAGTGGTGTCAGCTGCATATCTGAGATTATTGATATTTCTCCTGGCAACCTTAATTCCAGCCTTTGATTCCATCCTGGTATTTCTCATGATGTATTCTGCATATAAGCTAAATAAATATGGTGACAATATACAGCCTTTTCCTATTCCTTTCCCAATATTAGAACAATCAGTTGTTCCATGTTCAGTTCTAACTGTTGCTTCTTGGCCTACATACAGGTTCCCCAGGAGACAAATAAGATGATCTGGTACTCTTATCTCTTTGAGGACTTGCCACATTTTTTTGTGATCCACACAATCAAAGGCTTTAGTGTAGTCAATGAAGCAGAAGTAGATATTTTTCTGGAATGTCCTTGCTTTCTCCATAATCTAGTGAATGTTGGCAATTAGTTCTTCTGCCTCTTTGAAAACCAGCTTACTCTTCTGGTAATTCTCAACCAGGTTTTGAGGAAGGAGATAATAAGCTCTATTTGTGTATAAGAATGCCTAGTTCCAAGAGTTCTAAAACTGGGGTCTGTGAACTTGTTTAAAAAATATTTCAATCAATATTTTTCAATATAATTGGTTTTCTTTGTAATCCTATGCATTTTATTTTATGCATTTAAAAACATAATTCTGAGAAGAGGTCCGTACACTTCACCAAATTGCCAATGGTTCCATGACACATAATATTAAGAACATCCGATCTAGTCCAAGCTCCTAATTTTATAGATAAAGAAATTGAGGCAAGATAGATTTATGAAACTTGTCTCAAATCATCAGATTTAAGTGTGAAGATCAGGATTTGAATTCATGTCATCTGACTCCAGATTCAATAATTCTTCTAGTATTCTAGACTTACTGGCAACATTTTTGAACATATTGAGCTTAAGATGCTGGTGGCATGTTCAGGTAGAAATATTCAGTAGACTACAGCTCAGCAGACAGGTCAGGTCTGGGTATATGAATTTTGGTGTCATCTTAATAAAAGTAAAAATTCAACCCGTCAGAGTATCCGAGTAGATGAAAGTGAGAGACAATGAGAGAGAGAAAGAGAAAGAGAGCAAGAAAGAGAAAGAGAGACAGAGAGAGACAGAGAGACAGAGAGAGAGAGAGAGAGAGAGAGAGAGGGAGAGGCATTCAGACAGACAGAAGCAATATAGAGAGAAAAGGGCCCAAGACAAGGTCCTGGGGACATCAATGCTTAGGGGGGAGAATATGAATGACAATCCAGAAAAAGATACTCAACAACATCAGTTAGATAGATAAAAGGAGAACCAGGATAAAACAGTCTTGACAAACCAGTGAGGACACAGTATCTAGGAGATGTGTTTAACATCATCAAGAGAAGCAGAGAGGTAGAGAAGGGAAGGGCATTGAATTTAGCAATAAAAGGTAATTGGTAACCTTGGAGACCACAATTTCCTTTGGGTAGAACACATTGCATGGGGTTGTGAAGTAAATGAGGACAGGTAAGGAAGCAGTGACACCTTCACCTATGTGTACCTGAGGATATGTCTATTGGTTGAGAATTTCAGGCCAGAGAATAAAGATTAGAAGTGGTACAGATATTTGAAATCTAGTAGGCCTTTTGTCCTAAGTCATTGGTATTATTTGCCTAGGATTTTAATGCTAAAAATCCCAAGGAGAAAGAAAAAGAAAGTATTGAATTCTCCAGAGAAGGAACAGTACAGAACACATTTCCCTATTTCAGGGAGTAGTGAAAGAAAAAAAAAATCCTTTTTAGATGCCCCCATTCCAGCAATTGCTTTTCCTCTGGGCCAACTCCCACTTCCTTCTGTGATTTTTTTTTTTAAAGTACTGAATCTGATAGAATGTGAGAATCTCAATACCTTATGCTTCCCAATTTAAGACTTGCATATATCTCCAAGTAATGGTAGTTACATGTCTAGGTATGAATTCTATGAATATTATATGGGCTAATAAATCCAGTGGAGAACACATTTTAAAAACAAATTTTCTCATAGAAGTATTCCACATGCCCACAATGCCCTAGTATTGCTTTTTTTTTTTTTACCTCAAACACCTGGTAGTGAGATTTATTGACACATAAACTTAATAAGCTGCTAATTGAGTAATTATTGATTGAAGGAAATATGTTCTTAAAACTCATATTAACAATTGGCAGAGAGGCAAAAAAACATAGAAGGCAGCATCTTAACTCAGTTTAGAGCATTACCTTAAAAATGTAAAGAGTTAATCTTATCACACTACACATGGCTGAATTTATAAAAGATAAAATCACAAACGAGTAATGCACAGTTACTTGTT
This sequence comes from Vombatus ursinus, assembly GCF_900497805.2. Taxonomy (NCBI): domain Eukaryota; kingdom Metazoa; phylum Chordata; class Mammalia; order Diprotodontia; family Vombatidae; genus Vombatus; species Vombatus ursinus. Next base: position 80,686,628 of record NW_020954590.1, read on the forward strand.
ACATATTCTTCCCATTACAACTGACAGGTTCATTAATCATACAGTGTATTTCACTATTAGAAGCTATAAAGGAGATCAAATCTCTTGTAATTTTTCTTCTTCTCTTTCATTTGATAAGTGTGTTGTTTCAGTGTGCAGATAAAATATAGTGTCAGTCACAAACAGTCCCTGGAGATTTTCATTTCTCTGGCAAGAAATTTGCAATGTAAAAATTCCATAGAACATGCATCATTTCCCTTCCCCTTGACCACCAGATTAAGTAAAATGTCTGTGTTTGGGTATTCAGCAGAGTGGTCATCCAGAAGAAGTAGTGGTGGAGATGAACAACATTGAGATAATAGCGATATTGCTTACTGCATGTTGAAAGCATTAACTATGAATACCTCTATTCATAACACAACATAACATTGATTCATAATTAAGGCTCATGTAAATTATACAGAAAGCTGACAGATTTCATAAGCTGTTCTGGGGCGAGGTGGCAAATTTTACAGTTTGTCACGGATTGCCAGCGAAGCAAATGAAAGCCCAAATGAAATACAGGAATATTTGCCAATAAATAAAGGCTCTAGGATAATCGCTTTTCACTGAGTGTGATGAAGGAGGATGTTGAAAAGGCCCCATTATCTATACTGGAAACAAAAGAGTTGGTGCAGTTTAGGAAGAGGTTGGACATGGACAGTCTGCAGAATGGGGGAACAGAGAAAACAAAAGCAATGGGACATAATTTAATTGGAGTTTTTAATTAGGAAAGGAACAGGGGAAGAAGGAAAAAGATACTTCTCTCCCTTCCTTAACCTACAGAGGGGAAAAGTCAACCTATGAAAACACTTCCCTTGAGCTTGTATATTTTAACTTAAAAAAAAAAACAAAACACCTGAAAACCTAAAAACTGTATAGAAAACTCCTCCTGATTCTTTCTTTGGATGATTTGTGTGACATGGATGTATTATAATATATACGAGATCTCATTTTTGGTATGATCTCAATGCTCCTTGCCAACCTAAGTATTCTAAATATAAACTGAAAAAAAAAGTTGGCCTGGCACAAAACAGCTGATGAAATATTCTGGGCTTGTGTTCCACTATTTTTCCCTAAGACCTAGGAGAATCAAGGAATGTAACAAGATCTTGATTAAAGTGCAAAAAATTTGTGCAGTCCCTTGCAAATGGAGTCCATTTCAAGTCAAGCTTGTCTAGTGAGTGGCCTTTCAAGTCCATCAAATATCGTTTTGTCTCTGGAAGAGGCTGAGGAATAGGTTCAGTGGAGCCAGCTTGTGAGCAATAGTTAGTTTTCCTTGTTATGGACCCCAAGAAAAGCAATGCAATTTGGTCATGGCTGTCAGAAGCTATGTGGCAGATGGTACACTGATAACACAATGTCCTAAGCCTTGACCCACATTTGCCTTCAGTTCATCTCTTCATTGAGTGAAATGGTGAACAGAGAAACTATATGTTAAAATTGATCAGTGTAGATAATGGGAAGCACATCTCTCTCTCTCTCTCTCTCTCTCTCTCTCTCTTTCTCTCTCTCTCTCTCTCTCTCTCTGTCTCTCATTGTGTGATTATGTGGGTAATTTCTGGGATTGCAAAGAATTGGAACTGAAGTAGATACCCATTGATTGGGGAGTGGCTAAACAAATTATGGTACATGAATGTAATGGAATATTATTGTGCTGTGAGAAATGATGGAATTGACAAATACAAAGAAACTTGGGAAGATCTGTATGAACTGATGCAGAGTAAAGAAAGCCAAGCCAAGAAAATAATATACACAATAACTACATCAATGTAAATGGAAAGAATAACCACACATACACATATGCATAGATCAAAAGTGAATGTTGCAAAATTGTAAAGAGCAAATATTCCACTACCCTGACCCCTTTACATCCCTTTGCAGAAGTTAAAGGTCCGTAATTTTTTCACATTGCCCACATTTTCAGACTTTTTCCAATAATTGATCACTTATGTTGATTTTTTTCATCTTTTTTTTTTTGTCTTTCAGAATACTGTTTGCTATATGGGATGACTCTCTGGGAAGTACAGAAGAAGGGATACTGGAGTGGAGGAGAAACTAAGGGGATGTAAAAAACAAAAGACATCAATAAAAACATTTTAAAAAATTGATCAATCTTTGTAGTCTGGCAAAAGTAGTTGAACTCCCCCACCCACTTGTATTTGATCAATAATAACACTTCCCACTCTCTGTATTACCTCAACAAAGTAAGATAATTCAGTACAGAGGTGGTGTGCTGTGGCGAACTGAGAACTGGCCTTGGAGTCAGGACAACACAGGTTGAAGTTCCACTTCTGATGCTACCATTTGTATGAGCAAATCATTTACTTTCTGAGTGCTCCAAACAAATCTCTAAGCATATAAATTACAGAACAGTTTAAGATCTACATTGGTAAGAGTGTCCCTACTAGGGAACTCTACGCTGATAAAACCACACCCAGGTCAAGAGGGAAAAAAATGATAACAGTAAAATGTTAGCCCAGTGAAGACAGGTACTACTTTAAAAAAAAATCTTTATTTCCCTAGGGTCTAGAATCATCTTTTGCACATAGAAGATTCTTAAGAAATGTTTGTTGAATCATCTCAAATGTCCATGCATGTATAAGCATAAAAATTATTGACATATCTATATCTATCTAAATATATATATACATACATACATGTATATATATACATACATACACACATGCACACATACAAAATTTCAATCCACTTGGAAAGCATTAAGTTCCTAACTAGGTAAAAACATTTTTTAAAGAGGAAGAACTAGCAACTGGAGAGACCAAACTATGTGTGGTGTCTCTTGAATTGATACACATTTATGTAGGTCTGATCCTACACGATTTACTCAGTTACACAAAGAGTTAAACATGGAAGACTAGTTTAAAACAACAACTCCATGTGACTCATCTGTTCCTATTCACTGAAATCTAAAGCTCTTGCCTCGGGTCAAAATATCACTGAAACTGTGTTCGTTGAGTATGACTTCAGTGCGGATGCTTGTATTCTTGTGTTGCAATGTTTTTCCTTGGACATTGAATTTTTTTTTTTAAAGTGAAGCATTGTTAAGGGTACACAAGTGGGAGTTTGGTGATTCTTCAGAATTTAAGATTTCTCCAGAGAAACGATGGTCTATTGAACCAGGTGTGTGTCATGTTGAATGTAAAAATAAAATAGATTTGTTCTATATGATTATTTATACAGTCCTAGTATGCAAATATGGAAACCTAGATCGGGGGCTTGGAGTAGCAAAGATACTTTTGGATGAATGTATGATGAGGGGTATAGGAGGGGAGCACTGAGAAAAAGATGAAAGACCTATTTCATATTAATGTCAACCATTCTTTTTCTCACCTCTTTCATGATCATTTGAAGCTGAGAATGTGGTTTAGAAGTGAGGGAAAAGGGTGGAGGGTGAGACAAATGGTGGTGGGAATGGGAGGGGGATGATTGTTTTAACTTGCCACATAAGGAAAGAACATTTTGATTTTTTATTAAGTTTAATTTAAAACACAGGGTTTTAGAGCTTGAATAAAATGTAGAAATTGTGTCCTCAGACACCCTTCTTTTAGAGATCAGAGTGAGAGAGTTTAAATGATTTGCCCAAGGTCACGTGGCAAACAAATGTGGCAGGGCTGGCTCTAGAACCTGAGTCACCATCTTCAGTTTGATTAAAATGGCATTTAGGTAACCTTCACAGTTGATGTTTTGAGTTTTTTAGTATTTTTAAAAAATTACCCTCCAACTGACACCTTGACCACAGCACTGCTATTTATACAGAGTGGTGAGTAAGAGCTTACGGTGCTTTTCTTGTCGTAGGTGCTCAACTTAAGTTGAATTGAATCAGATTTAAGTAAAAATTATGTCAAATTGAAATGTCAAGTAAATCTGATTAACTTTTTTTTAATTTTATTTTTCTCTTGAGTCTTTTTCTGTGAAATGGGCAAAAAATAAGCAACAAAACTATTCATCCATCTTATCCATCCAGAGATAATATTGATATAATGCAGACAGCTGGATTTGATAAAGGTAATATCTAGCATTTTTATAGTGCTTTAAGGTTTGCAAAGTTCTGTAGAAATATTCTATAATTTTATTTTCACAACTTTGCAAAGTAGGTAGCATTATTACCCCTATTTTACAATTGAGGAAACTGAGGCTCATAAGATTAAGTGATGACTTGCCCAGGGTCACATAATAAGTATCTGAAGTCAAATTTGAACTCAGGACTCCAAGTCTAGCACTTCACCTCCTGTGCCACCTAACTGAACTTGGAGCTAGGAGTCATCTGAGTTCCAATCCCAGCCTTGGAAACTTATATATTATGGGACTCTAGGATAGTCATCTAAGCAATTTTAGCTTAAATTTCCTCATATGTAAGATGGGGATATCAAACCTATAATACTTCCTTTACAGAATTATTGTGAGAGTCAGAAGGAATAATGAGTGTAAAATATTTTGCCAACCTTAGATTACTATTCATCCATCACCCATTATTATTTGTTTCTTGTCCTTCAGTAGATACTTTCCTAATCATTCAGTTTATATTGCCCACCCAACAATGTCTGAAGTTTTTGGAGCAGCTAAGCAAAACTGTAGAGCCAGTGAAAACATGTAGCCACTGTTTAGCAAATACATTTAGTTCAGTTTTCATTGCAAGTGAAACTATGCCAAGCAATGGTTCTTGCTCATCATTTACAAAGAGTACACCTTTAAATAATACATTAAAAGAAGTTTGAAAAGGACCTAGCTTAACTGAAAAATTAAGGCCCCACCCTTAACAATTCTAGCTTTGGGAGCTATCTCTTTAATTGATCTATGAAAGGGGTTAGCAAAGGGTGATGATCTGAGCACCGAGGTATCTGTATAAGAAGGGGTCAAAATTGATATTGTGATAACAGATGAATAGAAATAGTTTAATCAGAGTATGTACATGATGCCAATACCACCAACTGAAAAGAGAAAAAAAATAAAAAGGATTTTAGGCTACAAGATGTCAAATAACTGGTTTAACTGATTTTTGAAGGATCTGAATTTACTGTTAGTTTGAATCTCAGTTTCTTCTGGTTGTCCTGCCATTATTTCAAATTCAGTATACCTAGAATGAAACTTATTTTCTCCATTTAAAGCAGCTACTTTTCCTAACTTCTCCATTGGAATCAAAAGCACCACCATTTTCTCATCAGCCAGTTTCAAAACCTTTAAGGACTGACATTTCCTTCATCCCCCATATCAAATGTTACTAAATCTTATTGATTTTTTCCTTTTAAATGTTTCTTGGCTCCACTCCCTCCTATCCATTTTCATTGCCCCACTGTGGTCTAGGTTTTATCAGCTCATGTTTGAATTATTTCAACTATCCCCTAGTCTATTTTTGACCTTTCCCCTCCTCTGGTATATTCTGCATACTGCTGCCTGATCAAGCTTCCCTTTTTGAGTTCAATAAATTTACTTTAATGTTTGCTATATGCAAGGCACTGTGTTAAGGGCTGGGGATACAAAGATAAAAACAACTGCCCCATCCCTCAAGGAGCTAACCTTCTGCTATGATAACCTTTTATTAAGATGATTAAAATTTACCAACCAATTCAGATCCTGATAGCTGTTATCTATCAACTTTCAGGATATTCTTTCCTTCCTCAATGAGTTCAGCTCCTGAATTTCTCTCTGTCTCTGTCTCTGTCTCTGTCTCTCTCTCTGTCTCTCTCTCTGTCTCTCTCTCTCTCTCCTTGTCTTGTACTCATATTAAGGGACTTTATCATATATATTGAGGCTCCTTCAAATACCTTTACTTCCTAGCTTCTGGACATGCTCAATTTCCCACTGCTCCTTTTCACATTTGCTATACACAGAGCTAGTAATATCCTTGGTTTTGCCATCAGCCACATAGTCAGCCTTCTTGTTCACACCTTATCCTCATCAAACTCCTTTATCTTATCGAGCTACCACAACCCTAATTCTATCCCTCACCACTTTTCTCCTGGACTCTTGCTTTTTTTTCTAATTGATCTTCCTGCCTCAAGTCTCTCCTCATTCCAATCTATTCTCTACTCAGCTGCTAAGTTGATTTTTCTAAAATGTAGGTCTAATCATTTTACACTCCTGCTCAGTGAACTCCAGTTGCTTCTTATTGCCAACAGTATCAAATAACTTTTCTTTGTTTGGTATTTTTTGTTATTGTTGTTTGGACATTTCAGTCATATGTGACTTTTTGTGACCCCATTTGGCATTTTCTTGGCAAAGATACTGGAGTAGTTTATCATTTCCTTCTGTAGCTTATTTTACAGATGAGGAAACTGAGGCCAATAGGGTTAAGTGACTTGCCCAAGGTGATACAGTTAGTGTCTGAGGCAAGATTTGAACTCAGGAAAATTAGTCCTCCTGACTCCAGGCCCAGCACTCTATCCATTGCTGACCTTTGGCCTTTAAAGCTCTTCAAAATCTGGCCCCTTTCATACCTTATTCTCTTCTAGGAATTCTCTGTTCTAGTAACACTGGCCTACTCGAAGTCCTTCTCTTGTTTCCATGCCTTTGAACTTGCTTGGAATGTTCTTCCACCTTTACCTCTTAGTTTCCTTGTCATCTACTCTAGGAGGCATTTCCCAATACCCACAGTTGCAAAAGTCTTCCATTCTCTGAGTGCCTTCAGGTTCTCTGTGTGTGTCTTGTACCTACCTAGTTGTTTACATGTTTTCCTCTAGAATTAGACTGTAAGCTCCTTGAAGGCAGGGACTTTCTTTTTCTTGCCTTTGAATCCCCAAGACTCAGCATAGTGCCTGGAACATAGTAAGCACTGACTAAATACTTGTTGATGTGACTCGATTTGCAGGTTGAGGATGTATCACGTATACCAATAAATAAATGTTAGATAATTTGAAGTGGGAGAGAGTAGTAAGGGGGAGGAAAGGCTTTCTATAAAGGCGAGGCATCTGAGCTGATTCTGAAGGAAGCTAATTATTATAAGACTCAGTAGTGAAGAGAGAGGGCTCTCCAGGAAGCCCATGCAGAGCCACAAAACAAGAGGTGAAATTTTGAGTTCAGGGAACAACTTGAAGACCTCTCAATTAGACCTACACTTCTTACTAATCCTTTGGACCTCTGTCCCTGCTAGGAGCTGTGCAGAACATGTAGTAGGTTCTGACTGCTCTTTTAGTGTTCCATAATTGATAGTACCAAGCATTTTTTTGAATACACAAATGTTTAATGAATCAAGTTAAGAGACCATTGTATTTCCTGTAAAACCTAAAAGGCATAATGATTATATTGTGAAAAGAGCCTGTTAATTCTAAGGATTTGGATTTGAATCTTGACTCTACTGCTCACTAAACTGTATGCCCTTGGGCAAAATGTTTTATCCTTCTAAACTTCAGTTTCCTCACCTGTCAAATTAAAGGATTGAGCCAGATGATCTCTAAGGTCCCTTCCAACTTTAAACCCTATGGCTCACAAATATGTAAGGATACTCCCTTTCTAAGGATGCTTCGATGGATTGTAGGATACTCTCTTCCTAAATATTGTGCCATAATGTAATAGAAATAAAGTATTGTGTTAATAAAGTCTAAGGATCTGCTTGGCGGTGTTGGCAATAAGATCAGCATTACAGGATTATTGCCTTATAGTAAGTGAAGTGTCCCTTTGACTGTGAATTTCTCCTTTTGTTTTTATCATCCTTGAGATAAAGTAATTTAAATCTGTATAAATAAATTGCTCAAGAGAATGAAGCACAAAAAAGCAGTGAAGATCTTGAAGAAGGTAAGATATAGGTATGTATTATATATATATATATATATGTATATACACACACACACACACACACATATATACACAATAAAGCCTAAGAATGCCTTTAAGACTTTGCTAAGGCCAAAAACATTGTTCTCTGACCCCAGATAGAAATAGGTAGCAGTGGAAACATGGAAAGAAAAGGGGTCAAGCAGGTAACAATTCCTTTTCTAAAGCAATTCTACTTAAATCAGCCAGCATTTATTAAGTTTATTAGTATGCCACCACTATGCTAGGTGCTTAGGTTAGAAAGGCAAAAATGGAAGCAGTCCTTGCCCTCAAGGATCTTCCATTATGGAGGGGGAAGACCTTTCCCTCCTTCCCTTCCTCCTTCTCTCCCTCCCTTCTTTCCTTCCTTCTTTCCTTTCTTCCTTCCTTCCAGGCTGATCACTAGTAGGAACCAGCTGTGAGTAGTCTCTGAATTTCCATCCTGAGAGAGACAGGGAGATCTGTCTTTTTCAAAAACTGAATTGGTCCTTTTGGTTGTTCCAAACCTCACAAACATCACTTCTAGCCAACTATGTCCAAACCTGAGCTAGGTGAGCACCTGTGAGCAAATACTAACAAGTACCAGACTTACTGAAATAATTTACTTTTGTCAAGACTATTGCTAAGATGTTGAAGTGGGAAAGAAATATAAAGTTATTTTAAAACTAAAGATGGAAAAAAAGATTGGCCTAAGCCCGAATAACATATGGCAGAACACATTTCTGAACTACATATTGCTAGGCTAAAATACATCCTTCCCCACCCTTAGCTTTTCTTTCTTTTAGTTATGCTGGTGGAAGTTCCAAATATGTAAATCTGAGCAATGAGCTTTAGAAAGGTTATGGATTTTTGTGAATGATAAACAGAAACCAGGTAAGGGAATCTCACATCTATTGACAACACTTGTCTGCCCTCTAGCCTTGTTTATCTCCTATCAAATCTTGGGTTACTGGACTGGAGGAACTTTTATTTGGGAGTAAGCCTCAATTTCTGTGAAAAGAATTAACTATTTCAAGGCCTCAGAGTAGCATTTGATAGCTTTCTTTATGCTGGGCATAAAGGTAGAGTTCAGAGACATCTGTCTCAAATGCTTCTGCTCTTGTTATGATTATAGACCCCTTGCCCCTGCTTACCCTCTGCTCAGATTTGATTGTTTTTAAATGGAAAGGAACTTCTCAAGCTTGGGTTGTGTTTCTAAGAAACTGCACTAATATCCTTACCCTAGGGCTGTTTTTTAATGGAGTTCTACACCCTTGTCTCTCTCTTTAACATAAACCCCAAAGGAGGAGCCAGAAAAACCAGATAGAAAGAACAAGTTTACTTTTCCATTTAATATAGTTTAGTTCTAGCAAATGAGAAGGACACTAACGTATTCATGGGGGATTTTTCAAAATACAGCAAAGGAAAAAATTAGAGTGCTTCAGAAGAGAGTAGTTATTTCCAAAAGTATAAGAAAGAATGACCGACTAAAAGGAACTGCTATGACATTACTTATTGTAATGTCTAGAGGCTATTAACTCTGACACCAGTCAACTACAATAACATGGCTAATTTTATTATATAGCCTTTGAAAAGCTTGTGAGTCTTAAAGCCCGAGTGATTTATACAACAGCTGTAAAGATTTAACTTGACCTCTAGCTAGTATAGCAGATTTCCTAACGTCTGGCCCGTCTGGTTATGGTTGGGGCTTTTGACCTCTCTTGTTGACACTTTCCAAGTAGGTAACCCAAGGCCTCTGGAATAGACTGAACCACTGGGAATTAATTTTAGAACATTCTTGGGGAAACAAAGTTATTTGATTGTCATATGCAAGGGAAAACAAAACCAAAGCAAAAGTGGGCATAACTCCATTGTGGCACTTTGGTCAGGATTTAAAATAATAATAATAATAATAATAATAATAATAAAAGAGGTAAGTGCTTAATGTAGAAACATGAGTTTGGCACCTTCATCCAAGGGCACGTTGGGTGCCATCATCCTGGCAGGTCCCTGAATTAGCCAAAGCAAGTGCTTATTGACAGCTTGCTCCAGTGAGTTGGGCCTGCCAGATGAACCCAGCAGTTGCTTTGACTACATGCCCAGGAAATAAAAGCTTTCTTAACATCCTGAGACAAAGGCAGACTTCTGAAGAGTTGTCAGATTGGTCCTTGATCTTTAGCCATCTTGCTTGCTTCTCATCCTTCAGATCCACAGATTCATCTAAAAAACGACCTAATAGTGTGACATGAAACATAGATACCAGCATTGTTAATAACAAGGGCACACTTCTGCAAGATTCCAAAATAAGTAGCAAACTCAATGAACGTTTTTTTAAAATGACAGTTAAACATCAGAGGTTGAGATTTGTGTAGCTAGATGAGGTAACTAGGACAAACAGTGGTTAATTGACTTGCCCAGGGACACACAGCTAGTAAGCATCTGAGATTGGATTTGAACCCATCTTCTGACTCCAGGCATAGTATTCTTCTCATTGAGTCACCTAGGTGCCAAATGTACAAATAGGCTGTACATATAGTCAATGGCTATGCCATATGATACTTGAGGGTACTATAGTAGTGGAAGCAGCCTACCTCGAATTGTGTGCTACTTTCTATTCCCACCAGAGAGTGTAAATTACTCAAGTCATAGGCCTGGTGGTCTCAGTAGGGTCTCTGTGAAGTATGTACGAGGAATCTTTCTAGTGTATATGTATAAGCCACCAAGCTACATAGCTTCAAATAGCTAGAAACAAGAAAACCCTCATTGATAAGGTTTTAAAATTTTTTTTCTATTAAAAACCATTTATTTTCTCTACCTTTCACCCCTCCCCCCCCAAAATAAACTGAGTGTCCATTGATTAGGTAATAGCTAAATAAATTGTGGTATATGAATGTAATAAAAAAATATTGAATCATAAGAAATGGCAAGAGAGTCCCTATGACATTGTGGCATTGGCTTCTATCAGAGTTGAGAAGACCTAGTTTCAAGTACTGTCTCTGACACATACTAGCCGTGGGGCCTGGGCAAGCCTCTCAGTGCTGCAGGGAACTAAGAGGATAAATTGCAGTGAAAGTGTTGATCTTTGGGAGGGAAGGAGTTTTTCACTGGGAGCTTTCTATGTCAATGATATCACAGGCCTAGTTAAAAAGTAAAACCAAATGAAACCACTGCCATGAGGAATTCAGAGAAATTAAGGAAAGACTTGTATGAAAAGCAAACCTAGGAGAATGACATACATAATGATTACAACAGTATAAATGAAGAGATCTCTAATAGAAAGTCAAATTCTGAGTAAACGTAGTGATCAGTTTTGGTCTTGGAGGACTGATGATGAATTAATATAATTCCCCTGTTTTCAATAGAAAGGAGGGCTAGAATTGTAGGAAGTTATATATAGTGTCAAAACCACTATGTGGGTCAAGTTTGATATAAAGAAGGCCTCATTTGGTCATAGTGGTGGTGATGGTGGTTGTGATGCTTTATGACATATTTGGAAATGTTTGTAATATAGGACCATAAAAATTGCCTTTGAACATGTACATAAGAAGAGTTTCTTTACCAGTGATTCATATATTTACCAAATATATATAGCACAAAGTAAGGGAAAGAGTTGCTGGTAATAATGTTTAATTTGATTGATATAGACAGTTAATCAGGATCTTTTCAGCCCCAAAATCCCATTTATTTGCTCAATTGGTGACCTGCACTAATTAAAAAGATCTGAGGACCAGCAACATTCTCCTTCCTTAGGCCAGCACCTAAGCTGTCTGACATTTTTGTTCTTATCTGATTCAGCCATAATCATATTGATGCAGCCTATTAACAGATACAGAATTATTAACTAGTCACGTGAGAGAAAAGTGTAAAGTCTGCACAAATCTGTAGCATCTTATTGTGTGGTGAAGGTGATACTTTCTTTTTGTATCCTGGATAAGGAGCAAGTCACAAACAAACCAAAGAGGCAACAGTGGTCTATCTGTAGCTGGGTATCATGTGGTCCTTTACTTTTTCTGAGTTTCATTTAAATCTACCAAGAAAATGTCCTTCTCCTAATAACAAATTGGATAACTCTGGCTACCACCCTTCAGAGCAAAGAATGTGAAGATTCCAAATGGAATGAGTCATTTGTACCATTTCTCATTCTTATTACAATTATTTCCCCACTTCTCCTTTTGCCATTTTTGACACAAGAACAAGACAGAAGCATTTCGATGGCTGGTGTTATCCATGGAAGATAGTAAACTATTCTGTTCTTGTCTTTATGTAATTTCTATTTTTATTGACTGGCTATTCCACTGCTTTCTCCTAAGTTACCAGTGCTGTTAAAAGAGAACAAAAATGACTGTCCAATGAAATGGTAGAACATTAAAAAGGTCAGAATAGTGCAGTTGGCTGCTGACTTTCACAGCATGACTTTCACAGTGTATGAATGTGTGTGTGTGTGTGTGTGTATGTGTATGTGTTTTAAAGAGAAAAAAAACCTGTACTTGTGAAAACGATGGCAATGAGAACAGAAAATGTCAGATCAAGAATCTATTCATGTGACAGAGATTGTGACAGGAAAGAAAACAGAGTACATTTTATCCTTTCTTTTATAATCCTGGCCAAGTAATTTCACTTCTTGGATGCTGAACTTGAGACTTTTGAAACTGGTGAGTGTGTGTGTGAGAGAGAGAGAGAGAGAGAGAGGGAAAGGGGGAAGAAAAGGGACAGGAAGAGAGAGGAAGAGGGATATGGAAAGGGAGAAGCAGAGGCAGAAGGCAGGGCAGAAGGAGAGGGAGAGGGAGAAGGAGAGGGAAAGGTAGAGGGAGAGGACTTTAAAAGGAATGGGTAACTAAGGGTAAAAAGAATAAATTCCTAAGTGACCACCCAAGGAAAGGGGATTTCAAGGGAATGAGCCAAATAGGTTGCTCCCTTGTACTACCAAATGTGTGTATTTCAACTACAGGTTGGGCAAGATTGCTCTAGAGACCAAGTAGTAGACTTGTCTTTGGGAGGTCACATTTGAATACTTAAATTGTTTCTGGAGTCTTTAACTCTGACCTTGTCTTTGTTGTATCCATGCACAAAATTTATTTTTCTAAGCCTGTGGGGAAACCAATAAGTAGATAACACAAAAGACAGAGGTTCTTCCAGCTTGGTCAAATGTCCTTGACTAGGACTGATAATTTTACTAAAATGGTATCAGTCATTCAACAACATTATTAAGTGCTTAATATGTCAGGCATTATACTAAGAAATGGGAATAGAAAGAAAAGCAAAAATACTCCCTGCCCTCAAAAAGCTCATATTTTTCTAGTGGGGAGAGAGCATAAAAAATGCACGTATATAACAGGATAAGTCACTAAGCCTAGTCTTTGTGGGAATGCTCTGGGTGATACTGATATAATTCACCATGTGAAAGAAGAATTCACTGCTTCAAGGAGAGGTGTGATAGCATATAATAGAAATAGCTTAGAGAAAGTTGGACTGGGCATAGACAGTCTGTGGCTAGTTTGGGTCTGCTAACCAGGTAGTGAAGAAGAACATTTTAGATTATTTGGGGGTGAATTCAAAAGATACTTATCTGAACCTCAGCCCTTTTCTTCTTCGCTTGACATCTTTCTACTGTCAGTATTTGAGTGACAGGAGAGAGACAATGCTATAAGGGGGGAGGACTTAGGCCCTCCCTAGCTGAGGCTGGTATGTGACTGTCATCATTGGCTATGTTTCTTTGTTTTCATGGGACATTGTGGCTGTCCCCAACATGTACCATAAGGGCTTCTTTGTGTGGCTCAAAGGGAGGCAAGAATGGACATCCCTAGCTTCTTTTTATCCATCATTCTCCAAGGGAAACTTTAATTTCTTCAAGGAGAGGAATCAGGATATTGGACCTAGAAGCTTGGCCACTCTACTGTCCTTTGGGAGAGGGTATAGTGGGCAGAATCATATATATATATATATATATGTATATGTTTCTTTAAAGATAATTATTCTAAGGGATGTTGTTTTCAGGTTCAATCTAACTTCTGATTGCTGTTCATTAATTGTGGGGGAAAGAGGACCCCAGGCTTTATATCTAAGGCTCAACTTTCTTCCTATCAAATACCAGTTTTACAATATATGCTATTTCCTATGTGTGTACATAGGAAACAGCATAGAAACCCATTTATTCAAGTCAAATAGAAAAAATAAAGTATATATATATATATGTACATACATACATACATACATACATACACTGGACAATACAGGGTGAAGGAGCTCTCCATTTGGGATAAAGGTAGAAAGGTAACCTAGCTTAACCAAGGGAGTCCTAGATCTTGATTTCTTCCTAGAGTCTTTTCCTTTAGCAATCCAAAGTGGAATTGGCATCTTCAATCTTCTCTCTTGAAGCTGGAAGCCAGAAGCCCCTAAAATGTCTGAAAAGCTGGAAAAGACTGAAGAAACTCAAAGATGCTCTCTAGCTCAAGGAGGAATGAACCCCTCTACTCTCCCTTGCCAACTTCTTCCCATCCTTTATGTAGGCATGGGACAGTGATCTCCACCAATGGGGAAAAAGTCCCTTACCAATGGGCTTTGGGACTTGGTTTACATTTCTTTTGTTTTAGGTTAAGAGAGTTGTGGTTATGACCTTATGAGTTGTGAAAGATCAGGAAAGAGAGCCACCCAAAGTCTGAGAGTCCCAAAGTTGAGATCAGGTTAAGTTTTGTAGCCAGCCCAGCAGGGATGTTTTTAAGGAGTCATTGTTGGGGCCTGGTCCAGTCCAGGAGCAGCTGGGAGGTGGACTCATCAGGCAGTTATGCTACATTTGGACATGAGCTTGGTGGAAGCAATGGTATGCAAAAACTGCATTAAGTCTGAGCACATTCTCCTCAGAGACAAAAGTGGTAAAGGAAAAGTGTACCTCTGAAGTGTTAAGTGGGAAATATTTGTACTTCTGTTGCTTTATGTTCAAAATAAATATCCATTTGTCAAAGCTAATTGATGTCAACTGATTGAATGGACCTGAGCTTGCAAGTTATTGTTGATTAGCAGTGGAGTTGTGTAGAAAACATTCAGAATGGGGGCATCTTGTTCTGTGAAGTTGAAACCAGGCAGGGCAGCAGACATAAAGTACAGTGAGTTGAGTCTGGTGTCTGCCTGCTATAAAGGAAGGCACTGGGATGAGTTTGATACTATGTCCACAAACCCTTTAATTAGAGGAGAGAGGAGGCTGATGAGAGACAGGTGGTGTCCATCAAGGCTTGACTTAGCAGCCTGGTGGTGAGTTTAGAAATGATGAACTTATCTTGAGAGTAGTTGCTACTTAGTAGAGTCTTGCTCCATGGGAATTGAAACCAGGTAGGGCGGTAGATGTAAAATGCAGTATATGTATATACATATAGTATAAATTGAAGGTAATCTCAGAGGGACTTCATTAGCAGTGGAGGGATAGAAAAACTGGTTTAAGCTCCCTAACAAAGGTGGAATTTGAGCTGAGTCTTGAAGTAAGCCAAGAAATGGAGGTTAGGAGAGCTTTTGAGGCATGGGAGACCACCAGTGAAAAGGTATGGAGTTGGGAAGTTTAATAAGGCCAGTATTGTTGGATCGTGGAGTAGGTGAGGGGATCAAAGTGTAAAAAGACTAGAATGGTAGGCAGAGGGCAGATTAAGAAGGTCTTTAAAAGTCAAACAGAAGATTTTACATAAATGCTGCTTAATAATTGTTTCACATAGTGCCTTGCCTAGACTCACATACCTGGGATACTTTAACAGCTTCTTAACAAATGCAGAATTCAATTTTCCTTAATGAGAATGAAGGGGCCTTGGAACTTTGCTTGCTTTCACTGTTCTGCTGTTGGGATATCTAGGGCAGCCAAATGCCTATCCAACCACAGCTCGATCTGAGGGTCTCCTAAAAAGACAGGTCACTTTATTTAATTTGTCTTCATTCTCAGGTGGAAATGGAAAAGTAGCTAAGTCTCAGTTGAGTTCAGCAAACACTTTAAAAATGTAGGTATAAGGATTATGCTTGTTAAGATACTGTATGCTGGATAAGACTTGGTACTTGGACTCATGGAGCTCAGGATAGGGATCTGACACATACACCAAATTCTAGGATACAAAATAATGCACACTAAATGCACAAAGAAGACAGAGGCAAATACTCTATAAGAGCCAAAGGACAAAAGGCCATTATTGACCCCTATGAGGAAATTTGGGCTTTAGATATGGAGAGGAATCTAAACTATGGATAGGAATTTGGTAAGTGAAAGGGAATTTTCTTTTCAGGTATAAAAAACTCTCTAAGAAAAACAAAAGCTTTCCTCAGATTAAGTTGAGGAGATAATGACTTTAAACAAGTTTGGGACTGATTTTTTTTTTTTCAGAACTATGATTTAATTGATAAAAGACATTTTGAAGGAGGAATTCCACCAACCAAATGTAGCTTGGAAACTCTTCTGTATCTTATAGTTTTGAAGGGTTGTATAGCAACATAAAGATCACAGTACTTGTCAAGGGTGGGATTTGAAACTGGATCTTTCTGATTGAAGGTAGCTCACTAACCAATATACCATGCTGTCCTTCTAGAAGGCATAAAATGAGGGCAAATGAAATGATTATATCGAAAGTGAAATGGTGACGTTTCTAAATATTACTACAAGGATATTTAATAGATACAATAATCTGAAAAAACCAAATTAACACCTAATTGTTACAAACAAAGGTGTCTCTAGAATGTGGCAAATTAGCTTTTTCCACAGTTTCCTTGATTCTCCATCGCATTTCATATATACACATTACTGGAGGCAGGGAAGTTGACTTAGAAACATAACAGATGAGAGAAAATGGTTGATTTGAACCACTGGTGCTTAAAAAAAAAGCCTGCAGTTATTTTACATACATTAAGCCTCTAGAATTCCTACTACCACCTAGACAAAGTGAGACTATCTTTATCTCTTCCTCTGTCAGTACATACCTTTGGGGCACCATTTTATCATTTCGTTTCCTCTTCAAAGTTGTGTCTAATGTTCATTTTAACTTCATTTCATTTCTATAAAAATGTTGGGGAGAGAAGGAGAATGAACAGATTTTTTCCACCTAGGTCCCACACTCCACTCTCTGTGCAAGGCATTGAAAGGACTATATATGTGTAGTTTTTTCAAAGAATGTAAAGAACACAGCTATGGTATTATGGCATACTAGAATTTATGGTTCTTATTAGCATTATACATTTTGGGGGCTAATCAACAGCAGGTTGAGAATTTCAAACTTCAAAAGGATAAAGGTTTGATGGATTATTTAAGATTTCTGCTTCTAAATATGTGTTCTGAGTAGGGTACAAAGTAGTTATTATCCGTAGTACAATTAAGTCCTACTGGAAAATTGGGGGGTTGAGTTCCATTTGTGGAAAGAACCTTAAATTTTGAGGTAGAATCTTAACTTCAAGTATAAACTTCAATTCCAGAATGGTCTTCCATATGCTATATTGGTATTTACGCTGCATGATGTTTTATGTGTAAAAATAGCAAATTCTAAAAGTTCTGGAATGCACAGATTTGGGAAAAAAGGAAACCACTAAATTTCAGCTTAAACTGTTGCATGCATCACATTTCTAAGCCGATCACCATTGTACATACATTGATAACTACAAGGTTTATAGATATAGAGCATAGAAAAGACCTTAAAGGTCATCAAAGCAACTCCCTTCTGTTACAGATGAGGAAAGTGAGTTCCTATGAGGTGAAGTGACTTACCCTAGGTCACATAGGTCATGAGTAGCAGAGACAGTTTTTGAGTTCTGTTCCTTTGATTCCAGATCCAGTACACTTTCCAATGTACCATAAGAATTATATGAATAAACTTGATTTTTTTTTGTCTCTGAAACTTTGATACCTGGCATCATGCACTGGCATCTAGGGAAGAGGGCAAAGACAGGGAGAAAGAGGCTAATGAATGTGGCAAAGCTTATTCTAGGGCAAAAGTCCATCATAAATGTGAGAGGAGTTGTGTGGATTGTAGAGCAGCCTTCATGGTGGTGTTTCTGGGGCTTCAGAAGCCATCCTCTTTGCTTCTTTCCATAAGGCTACATATTTCTACCACCCATTGCTAGTTCATGAAATTTTCTGCTGTGGGAATTTGGAGGAAAGACTTTTTTTTTTGTAAATGCAAATGCTTCATGAAAAGTAACACTTAAGGTTTATCAGTTTATTTCCAGAGAGCAAGATTTCTCAGAAGGAGAACATAAAGCATGAGAAAACCTCTGACCTCAGGCAGATGATAAAGGGCACCCAGGGTATTTGAGAACAACCCTATCTACTTTATCATATTGAAGGGGCTACCATTTGACCCAATAGATATAATTCTGATGATAAATTTGGATCAATTCTACATATCTGCTTTCACTGCTATAAAAGGTTTTTTATTTTTATTTTTATGTTTCATTTTTGACTTATATATTCTTTATGCCTGAACTCCCCACCTGAAGCTATCCAAATTTTTACTTGTAATCATCAGCTTTAACAACTTGTTGGAGCTTTCCCTTCTCATTAACTGGCCCAGGAGCAATCAACAACTACTGGCCTATGAAAATAGGAAATCTGATATAAGTTTTTATTTATTTTTTTTTAATTTTCATTTTCCCTGTTGCAAATGGGAATGACATCTTTTACCTCAAATTTATTAATTGTTGAAAATAGTATTTATATCTGCAATGGATGTTCTAATCCAATGCACTTCAATCTATCTAATATTTATAAAGTGCTGACAATGTCCAAGACTCTATGTTTTAGGCACATGGAAAAACTGACAATTTTATTTACCTCTGCAAGGTGAAACTGTGAGCCAATCCATTTATCTGCAACTTTTTTCTGGTCTTCTGGTTTCATTTATAGCAAGAATATCAAGATTAATATGATTCAGTTCCTCCAGAATTATGTCCACTTGTTGGTTACTGGAAAAACACCTCACATTTATAATATCAACAGTTAAGTTAATGTTTTTAACATGGTTTAAAAATGGTTTGAGTTTCAGCAACATATGCTGCCCTCTTTTTTCAATCCAATCTAATTAAGCATATATTATAGCAAGGCATTGTGCTAGGGCAATAAAAGACAAAGTTTATACCTTATCATTCTGTACTTATTTCTGCAGAATGAGAAGGGGCTGCACAGGATTGCAGGTCTGTATTTTTTCTTGTTTGTTTTTTTTTGTTGTTGTTGTTTTTTGTTTTTTGGGTTTTTTTTGGTTGTCTTGTCCTAAGTGTTTAGCTCTCCACACTTGACTGGGATGGCCCTCTGAAAGCAAACTCAGTTTATTGCCAGATCCTTACTCAAAGCCTTTCTAGTATGGTAAAACTGGTCAGAACCTATTTCTTGCTGACAAAGCCTTCAATAAGCCAAGGTCATTTCCGATGTAGATAAAACATTAGAGAAGGAGCTCTTCGCCATGGTGGCGGGGTGGGAACTTAAAATATATTTTAAATTACTTTTAAAATATTTAATAAATATTTCAATATAATTGATTTCATTTGTAATACTATGTATTTTATTTTATACATTTAAAAACATTATTTTGAAAAGTGCCTTTACTAGACTCCTAACAGGTCCATGACAGAGAAAAAAGGACAAAAATTCCTTCATTAGAGTATTAATTTGTTGAGGATCTTTTTTTGTAAACGTGTAACATTCCTTCAGCTAGAAGATCATTATGGACTTGTCCCATCTGAATTGACCCAAAGGGTGAAGGCTCAGACTGTGATTCTTTTAAGGCATATTCCTGTTAGCCTCTGGTCATATTGATTTGACTTCCTGGTCAGCTAAGAGCATAAAAAGGCTCATCCATGTGGAGTCAGGGTACTTCATACTTAGAAAATGTGTTAAGGCTTCATGAGTCACTATATCCTGCCATGCTGACCAGATTTGTTTCCATATGAGGGGTTAGGGTGGGGGCAAGTAGATACCCTAGCTCAGTGGTGCACTATTCTTGTTGATTTTCCATTCTATGCTATGGCTAAGTAAACCTCCTTTTTTTAAACTGTTGAATGGCATTTGAATATCTCATTTCAGTTCTAAAAGGAACCTAAACTAAAAGGATATTGACCTGAGTCAGGCCCTCCCATTATCATATACGTGTATATTTATGCATATGTTATATTCGTATACGTATGCATGTATATGTATAGTAATCAACAAGTATCTGTTAAGCTCCTACTTTATTATATATTATACCAGGCACTGAGATGAAAATTTAAAGAATGAAAGAATTCCTGCTTACAATGAGTTTTTACTGAAGGAGATAAGTACATTTTAAATATATCTAGCATGAATATAAACTTAGTAAGTATAAGTGCTTATATTGATTAATTTATATTCAAATATATGTATATATTATTATATACATTATTTTTTTCATTGTTGAACCATCTATTTATTTTTGTCTGTACCTATGATTTCTTCAGTGTGTGGGACTCCATCAACGGATCTTGGCAATTGGTCTATAACTTAAAGTCTTAGAGAGTTGTCTGGGGCACTGAGAATTTAAATAACTTGCCTATGGATAGACAATTAGTACACATCAGTTGTTGTTTAGTCATTTCTTTGTGATCCTGTGGGGTTTTCTTGGCAGAGATACTGGAGTGGTTTGCTGTTTCTTTTTCCAGCTTATTTTACAGATGAGGAAACTGAGGCAAACAGGGTTAAGTAACTGGCCCAGGGTCATATCGCTAGTAAATGTCTGAGGCTGAATTTGAACTCATGTCTTCCTGAATCCAGGCCTGACACTCTATCCACTGTGCTATCCAGCTGCCCTTTGCATGTCAGAGGCACTACTTAAACCTGGATCTTCCTGACTCCAAGGTTGAACTATTCATATGCCATAGTGACTCATTATTGTTGAGCCATTGTTAAATAAAATTCATGTTAAGACTTCCTGTTTATTGGAATGAAAAAAATAAAGTAAAGTGATGGTTATAGGAGAGATGAAGCATCACCCTTCTGTGCTGAAGCATACATACAAGGGTACAAATCAGTAGGTCTATTCTATTACCTTCTCAAATCAGGAAGACACTAATGACATATTCTTCAGGATGTATAAAAAAGAAAAATCCCTCTACACACTTTCTAGTTAGCCAATCAATAAACATTTATTCAAAATCTATGTGCCAGGCAATTTGCTAAGCACTAGGGATGCATTAAAAGGCAAAAAACAATTCCTGCTCTCAAGGAGATCACAATTGAAACTAGGCTGTCAATAGATATGGCATAGACTCACTTTTGGCTGCACAGTGGCTAGATGAAAAATCCATCCACATATATCTAGAATCATGGAATCATAATGTTAGCATTGGACAGGGATTCATGTTTTAGGTGAGGGTTGAATTGTATGACCATAAGATCTTTTACAGCTCTGCAACAGTATGATTTAACCTTAGGGGCCATCTATTCCATTCTATCTCCCCAGGAAGAAAGTGTATAGGTGCTAGACTTGGAGTTAAATCAAGCTGAATTGAGTTTACATCCCACCTTTGACGTTAATTAGCTGTGTGATCGGGGGCAAATCATTTAAACCCTTGGAGCCTTACTCTCCTCATCTGTAAAGTGGGAATAGCAGTACTGGTAGGATGTACCTCACAGGGTATTATCATTCCCAGGAAAGAGCAAACTCCTTGCTGTTAGACCCTATTTTTCCTTCTATTTTTTTTTTTCATTCTCATCAGGTAGTACTGTGTCTTGTATATTGTGAATGAAATTCTTGTTGAACAGTAAGGTGTTACTTATGTTGTGAAGGATTTCCCCCCCACATTTAGAATAGAGGTATCATTGTATGACTCGAAGGGAGACAAGAATGACATCTCTAGTCTTTTATCCTTTCCCAAAGGAGACTTCATTTCCTTGTTGAGGCCACACTGAACCTTGGTCCTCTGCTCTCTGCAGAAAGAAGGGGTATCAGGCTAGAAGTACATCTGCTCCCTTAAATATTATTAATCTAGGAGAGATGGTTTTCATGTTCAGTTGAACTTCTGGTCATTGTTTCATTGTTAGGGAATGTGGGACTCCAAGCATTATACCTAAGATTTTCCCCCTTTCCCACCAAATACCACTTCTACAACAAACACACATAGAACTTAGTAAAGATAACCATTTATTCAAATTGGGAACAAATAGAATTCACAGAAAGTATGCATAGGAGAATATAGAGCAGACAATACAGACTGAAGAAACCCTCCTATTGGGAGTGAGGTAACAGTTCAGCAAAGAGAGAAAGAGTCCAAGAATTCACCAAACAGGAAGTTCCCCAAAGTCTCTACTATAGCGAGCTAGAAATAGGGACATGGTGGAGCTAGCTACTCTCATGTTGACTTCCTCCTAGAGTTTTCCTTAAACAAGTGGGGTTGGCATCTTTTATCTTCTCTTTTGAAGCCAGTAGCTAGAGGCACCCGAAGTGACAGCAACACCAGGAGAAGACTTGAAGCAATTTGAAGAAACTTGGAGCAGATCCAAAGACTGAAGAGATCTATACTCTTCCACTCTCTCACCAAGTTTACTCACCCCTCATGCAGACTCAGTGCATTAGTTTCCATGAATAAGAAGAAAGTTCCATACCAATGGACTTTGGAACTGGGGTTATACATATATAGCCAAATACCATGTCAATAGCAACTTTCTCTAAGTTGAATTGATCCATTAATAAACATTGTTTAGGTATAGTTGTTCAACCAGCCAGTAACCATATCATCGTTGAACTCATATTTCTTCATCTCATCTGCAATAATATCAGAGATATTATTATATAGAGAATTTTGTCAAATTTCTGGCATAAATGAAGAGAGTTTCTGTTTATGGCTTTTCCCTAAGCTGCCAGTGTAGTCACCTGACCTCTATAGGAAAAAAAAAAAGGAAATGCATTAATTTAGCATGGCTTTGGTTTAGATTATAAACTCCATGAGGGCAGAGACTGTGTTCTACACATATAATGTCTGTTGAACTTCATAGGATCACGATATGGTTAGGACCTTAGGGATTATTTTTGTCCAAACCTCCTCATTTTATAGATAAAAAAACTGAGGCCCAGAGAGCATAAGCAATTTTTCCAGTGCCACAGAGGTGGCAGAAATCAGAGTCTAACTTGGGTCCTTTGGCTCCAAATACAGCATGCTTTCTGCTATACCCCAAAGCCTCACATTTAAATTTGTTGATTTTTGTTCTTAGTGATCTTATTCAGAATTTTAGAAATTATTTCTTTCTTATCTTTTCTTAGAAAAAAAACATAGAAAACTGGAAAGCATATCCTGTACAACTGTTTCAGTAGCATGTTTATGGGTGTCAATCTATTTATCTCATTTATGCCCTAACTTCTCTCCCTATTTACAATAACTGCTCTGCAACAACTTACTAACTTTGTAGTGAGACCTTTCTTAGCTGTTAGGGAAGAAGACTGATTCTTCCACAAATGATCTTTTCTTTGCTCCATAAGAATACTGTGACTGGTGATGTCTCTATAGTCTTTCCTGTGCTCCCTTCCCATTTTCTATGCTTATGAATGCCCTATCTCTCCCATAACACTGTACATACTAGGGACCACACCCAGCAGAGCTTAATGCTTTGGTATTTCAATGAACTTGTGATCTCATCAGTGCCAGTATTTTCTCCACAAGTCCTGATTACAATCCATCTATTGCTTCTTATTCTATGAAATCCTCACATGTGTTTTCTTATTGATCCTTCACTGAGGATATACCCAATATGCTGTCAAATTTCCTTTGTCAGTTAGGTGGAACAGTGGATAGAATGCTGGACTTGGATTCAGGAAGACCTGAGTTCACATCCACTCTCAGACACTAGTTATGTGACATTGGGCAAGTTGGTTAACTTCTGTCTGCCTCAGTTTTTGCAACTGTAAAATGGGGATAATAATAACACCTACATCCCAGGATTGTTGTGAGGATAAAATGAGATAGTATTTGTAAAGCACTTTATCCTTAAAGCACTATATAAATGCTATTATTTGTTTGTTATTATTATTATTGCTACCAGTATAGCATTCAGTTTCTTGTCCTTTGATCTTGTTGCATTAATGGTCCACCTCTTTTTTCTGATTATACATTTCCTTGATGATAACCTCATATCATTTTTTGAGCATGGGTTCACACTGGAAATACAGTTCATTGACCTTTGGATCTCCCCCCACAACTTTAAACCTGAAGATTTTGATGTTCCAAGATTCCCAATCTTATAACCTCACCAAAATAGACGTCTGTGCAAGAGAATAGCTTGGGAACAGTGAAAGTACCATGTAACTTTCTAAATGTAATCCTGTCTTATGCTGTTTTAATTCTGGGCCTAACTCATTACCTTTCTGTAGTCTATTTGAAATGTATAAACAGATTACTAACTGGATTGTGCTTCTAAGTGCATATTATATTCTTGGCAAAAGGCATTTTTTTGTCCATTATGTTTACCTGATTATGCTAATTTATTTCAAATGATCACGGATCTCCTAGAGGAGGTCCTCTAATGTTCTGGCACTTGATACAGTCTGTACAATGTTACCTATAAACAGAAGCACCTAGAAGACTATGCCATCTGTGAAGAATTCTTCTTTTATTTAGACCCTGAGCAGACATCTTCTATGACAGGAGTGCACACTTTTGATAAACATTTGTATTTCTGGTTTATGCTCTACTTGACTTTAATAATCAGGGCTATTGAATATAATTTACCTCTGTGGTAGCATTTATTTAAGAAACCTCTATGATTTTAACATATGAATGAGAGGTTCTTTGTTGAAGGAGGGCCTAGAAAACTATGTTTTGTTCTAGCTACAAGACCTAATCTGTGAAAAGTGCCCCTGAAGTTGAGTAATTAGGTATTAATGGCTTAAAAGTTATCGTACTTCATTCACAACTCTGGAGTCTAATAAACCAAGCCAATCAAGGCTACTTTGGGACAAAAGAAAACATTTAATATGAATCCAGTTACATTTCTTTGAAAAAAAACTTTAAATATTTTAGAATCATGAAATAATAGGATGTGAGATCTGGAGGTGTCCTTCGATATCAAGTTCAATTTCCTTATTTAGAGATAAGATAATTCATGCTTAGAGAGGTTCAGTGATGTATCCAAGGTCATGTACCTAGTTTGTAACGGAGCTGGGGGCTAAACTCAAGTATTTCATAAAAGAAATTCCCTTCTAACGGAAATGGTTTCTTAAAAACTCTGTTAATGAGGCAGGAGGTTGGAGATCTATAGGTTTTACTAGAGTAACTTAGTTGGAAGCCCAATAGTTAGCTAAAAATAATTTTATGGAAACTTATTTAAGCAAGTTCTATTCAACCAACATTTTTTAAAACATCTACTATGGGCAAGGCACTGTGCCAGGCACTGTAAACACAAAGATAGACCTAACACTATCAATTCTCAGGTCACTAACCCCTGAAAGTAAAAACCTGATTCTTTTTCCACTGTGGAAGGGTATACTAAAATTACTTTTTAAAAAATTAATGGAAATAACAAGCAATGTAGGTGGGCTTTTGCCAAATATATAGAAGTATGGGGAAAATTATATTACATTTCATACTTTCTATTTGAATCTTCTATCCACAGTGAAACCCTTAGCCTTCAATTGTTCTTAGTTGCCTCTAATATCTAAAATATTCTGGTGCCTCTATCCCCTGAGGTTTTTTTCTTCCCCTAATTTTCATATTGCTATAAAATTATAATCTGACATTTTGCAGGAAAAGCTTATCCATAGTAGAATAGTTTTAAAATTCAATTCAGTGATAAAATTCGGTTCTGCAGCCTTGCTGGCTGCTCTTCTTGGAAATTCTGATGCCTGAGGCTTTCCAGCCCTTGAGGCTAATCCCAAATTCTGAACTGTTAAATTTATCCATCCTCTAGCTCAGTGGTCCTGCTCTTCCTCATTGGTATCAGTGACAATGATGTCACATATGCCCTATCGAGCTTGACAGCTCCTTTATGTAATAACAGTCTTAAAGTATACATTCCTTTCCCTACTTAACAGATATTCTGTAAAAAGATAAACATTCAGGTTGTCAGTTAGAATCAGCCTCTTCTTCCTCCTCTTTCTCATCATTGAGTCATCTAGTCTAACTCTTTATTTTTTTTAATGAATGATGAACCTGAAAAACAGAGAGTAACTTGCCCAAGGATATAAACAGAGTAAGAAGAAGAGCCGGGATTCAAACAGAGGTCCTTGGATTTCCAAACCAATGTGTTTTTCCACTGCTCCAATTTACTAACAACAGCAAGTGTTATTTAGTGGCTACTTTGTGAGAAGAGCATTAGGATAGTTGGTGTCCAGGACACAAAATTTACTTCAATTACTATCCTTGCTTTCATGGAGATGATGGTCTAGTAGGAAGGTAAGATACCAATGGTGGTAGCTCTGAAATACAGTGTTGCATTTTAAGTGCCCCAGGAATTTAAACCAAAGTACTTGTGACTTCTTAGGGGAAATGTGGTCCAAGGGAATTGTGTAATGGTGCATGGTGTTCTGCTAGGCATTTTAAATAGAAAATTACATAGACCTAAACTCAGAACTCACTCACCAATTTATCACTAAATATAGATACTTTGATAGGAATAGAGTTAATAGGGAGAATGAATCCATGGAAGGAGAGGAATAGGGTATTTAGAGTTAGTGTATATTAGAGGAATGGGGTCCAAAGTGGATTTCAATATAAATATTTCCACTGTTTTAAAAATATATTTTTATTTATTTTGTTAAATATTTCCCAATTACATGGCAAAATTTTAATATTCATTTAAAAAAATTGGTTTTAAATTTTCTCCCTTCCTCCCACCAAAATCTCCCTCCTCTTTGAGAAGGTCAGAAATTTGATATTATCAATTATGCATGTGAAGTCATGTAAAACATCTTGCTATGTTAGCCAGGTTGCAAAAAAAACACACAGACAAAAATCCCAAGAAAAACAAAGTAAAAAAAAAAACATGTTTCAATCTGCACTCACATTTCACCAGTTTTCTCCTTGCAGGTGGATAACATTTTTCATCCTTGGTCCTTTGGAATTGTCTGGGATCATTGTCTTGATCAGAGTAGCCAAGTCTTTCTCAATCGATCATCCGTAAAATATTGCTGTTCCTCTGTACAATGTTCTTGATATGCTCACTTCACTTTGATAAGTTCATAGAAGTCTTTCCAGGTAATATTTACTCTTGTTAAAAATGGAAGATCAGACAGAGTACTGAAGAGGACTTCCATGTCCTCCATATTCTCTCCCCAATTTTTTTTTTTACTTTTTATTAATCCAGAAAACCAACTCTCCCCTAAGTAGCACAGTGGAGAGAATGCTGGGCCTGGAGTCAGGAAGATTTGAGTTCAAATCTGACTTCTTACACTTTATTAGCTATGTGAACCTGGGCAAGTCACTTAACCTCTGTTTGCCTGCTACGAGGATCTTGTGAGATAATAATTATAAAGCACTTGTATACAGTAAGCATTATTTAGAGGTTAGCTATTAGCTATAGGAGAGCAAATAGGTTTGTTGACTTGAATATACAATTTGCTATCTTTGTCATCATATTTTTCCCATCTGCATTTTCCTGCTCCTCTACCAAAACCACGCTCCTTTCTTCCGCTGGAACGTGACTTGAAACTCTCACCTCTTCCAGGAAGTGCTCCTGATTGATGCCACTTGGTCCTAGTCATTTTTGTTTGGCAGCCCCTCAACACTTATGTGATCTGCTATCACATTTAAGAATTTTGTAGTTAGAAAGGATGTTTGAGGGTACCTCGTGTGCTCCCTTGTTATGGAGGAAAAAATGGAATCTCTGAGAAAGGAAGTACCTTGTTCAAGATCTTACAATTAATGAATGGCAAAGCCAGGACTGGCACTCTAGAGTCCAAGGGAGGGCTGCTCTTCCCCACTAGAGTATAGCAATAACAACAACAGCAGCAGCAACAATAGCTTGCATTTATGTAGTGCTATAATGTTTGTCTAAGTGACCCTCATCTCTATGTTTCTTTATGCCATTTAGCTTTTTCTGCCTATAAACACAAATAAAATTTTACCTCTTTGATGGCAGAGGCACGATCTCCTCATGTAGCATCTGGTCCAGGATTTATTCACTGGGATGTTCAGAAAAGGTTTACCTGCCTACAGATGGCAAGGCAAAGGAGGCAGTTCCCTTTTGATCGATGCAGGAAGGCTTTATGGAAGAGAACAATTTGAGGAGCTATTTAAAAGATAAGAGAGATGGCCTGGTAGGCAGGAGGTAGGGAAGAAGGCAAGGCGTGTGGTCCTAATTTGGAAAGGCCTGAAGCTAGGGATGGGATAAGTGGACAAAGGATGCTTTGAGTAGGTGTAGGGGAGATGACTAGACAAAGGGAGTGAGGAGGAAGAAGAGGTGGGGAGAGAAGTGAAGTGTGCTCCAGTTAAGGGCTTTGAAGTGACTCAATCGAAATGAAAATCAGAGAGGCGCCTTTGATAGTGAGGAGAGACTCAAACCCGTCCTTGGGAAGAACAAGACTAGAGATGGGATTTCTGGTAAGAAGGACAGATTATATGACAGACTAGTGCCTGGAATGGGACAGACATGGTAAGTAAACAAGGGAGGGAGTGGATATAACACATGTTGGAATTGGAGTCTAGAGACCTACCAATTTTAGTTTTTGTTGCTTCAGAAGTCAAAGCAAGGTTTGTCAATGAGGGAGAGAATTCTTTAAGACCATCCTCCACCTATTAGATTCCCTAGTTAATTTCAGAAAGGTAGGACCTTCTATGTGAAGCTTTTCCTGATCCCACTATAGTGTTTTCCTCCCACTGCTCTCACAAATTATTTCATCTTTATTTTGCAAATACTTACATATGTACATGTTATCTACCGAGACAGAAGGTAAGCTCCTTAAGAGCAGAGGCTATGTCTTTCCATAACCAATGTCTCATTTAATGCCTGATGTTTTCTGCTTCCTGCAATAATCAACAGGTGGGAGAAAGTTCCAAGTCTGGATCTCATGACTCAGGGTCTTTCATAGCCCTTCATATTTTAATGATGCTATATCTAGACCTCCAGGCTACCTGTTTCAATGGCAGTGACAGGAATTGAGTTCAGGAAATATAACATTTGGTTATTAAAATAAATGAAACCATCCTGGCCAACAAGATTTGGTGAATGTTATTATTATTTTTAAAATCCCCTCACCTGTTTTAATTGTGAAACCTGCTTTTAAGGGTTATTTTTCAGTTCCAGGCATTCAATGAAAGGGGTTACTCATCAAAGCCAAACCCATCCAGCCACTAGCTCTAAAAATACTTCTGGTTTCTGCCAGTTTATTTTCTGCTATTTTCACAATTAGTGGTCCTGCCTGAAAACTAACTGCCAACATGCAAATCCTAGCCAAGAGCTGATGGAAATTTGAGACTGTGTTAAGCTGTAGAAGGTCTAAGACCAATATTATTCATGCGTTATTTGAAATATTTAAACAAATGTGAGTCAAAAAGGGAAAAAAAATGAAATCTCATTATAAAAAATGAACGACTGCTTTCCACCCTTTCTATAATAGAGCCTTGATCTCCATTTACATACCATTTGTAATATTAATATTATTGTAGTGAAATAAATCACATCCTTCACTTTTACATTTTTAATTACATTTTACTGCATTTGTTCTTTTGTTTATAGTTAACTAATAAAATATTTATTACATCTTACATATATGATGGTGTTTCTGTATTTTAATCAGATTTTACACATAATCTTTTCTCCCTCTTTTAGTATCTTTTTTATGACCCTACACACCACAGGATGTTGTTTTGTGGAAAACCTCATTATTTTTTAATGTAAGGCTATTTATTAATGTATTGTGTATATAACACACTATGCATTTCTTTGAATTGATGAATACATTTACATCCACTTGAGAATAAGAATTCCCTTAAGGGCCAATCTCACATTTCTCAAGCTGTGCTGCCAGAAGCCTATCCTGATTATTTTTCTTGTTTGGTTGAGAAGTGGAGAGAGAAAAGAAGGAAGAGAAAAAGAGAAAGAGAAAAGAATAAAGAGAAGTGGGATGAATAGGGGCCTTTTTATTTTTTTATAAGGTTTCTAAGAAGCCTTTGTGCTGAAGTATAAAATTACAGCTTCATTTCAGAACTCAATTTGTAAGTGTATTCTAATTCATTTACCCTTTGCAAAGCTTTGGATTCGATATGGACTTTATGTGGACCCATTGAACTATTGTTTCTTGAGTTGTTTTATTTTGTAATTGTCTAAACTGCTTCTGACTCCACAATGCTGTACTTCAGTGTTGGATCCTGATGGAATGAAGAATAAACAACACTAATAAATGCTGTAACTGATACTCTGTGCTGAATATAATTTCATAGCTGTGAAAAGCAAAATAACTTTTCTAATTTAAAATATTGGTTACTAGCAATCAGCCTGACTCTTCAGCTCACAGGTTGAAGAGTTTGTTGAAATCTGTAGAAGGATGCAGGCTATGGCTTTAATTATCAATCAATCAACAACCATTTATTGTGGGCTTGCTATGTGGCAGGCACTAGAAATAGAAAGACAGTGAAAATTAACATAATAATAGTTTATCTTTCTGTAGAGCTTTATGAGAGAAAATGACATTATTTCATTTCAACCACTCAACAACCTCACAGGGAATATAGTGCAGGTATTATTATGCCCATTTTATGGATGAAGAAATTAAGGCTTTTCTGTGGTAAGTGACTTTTCCAAGGTTAATTAGCCCCTAGGGGCCTCAAGTTCAGGATTGGGCAAAGTGTGAACATTTTCAGATTGCAATAGCACTAGTTATACCTTTCCTGAGAATCATTCAAGGGCACAGGAATCAAGAATACATGATAAAAAAAAAGTCAGAACCAGTAGCTTTTGTAGTCAGGTGGTCTCTCCTTGTCTGTCTCTGTCTCCTACACTGGCTTGTCCTGGGTTTTTATAGAAGCAGCTTCAGAGAATGGGGAGGGTATCAACAAGTCAGAGATGCCAGATTCTCTCCCCACTTTCCTGTGACTACTTTTAGCCACAAATCCTGGATACCATATCAGCCTAAGTATCACTCTGGCAATTTCTGGTTTCTCCCTCTCCTCTACTGTTTAACTTTTTAAAAATTTTTTGGACTTTTCCCCTCTTCATCTGTTTCTACATAGTTAAATTCTTAATATGCCCACTGCTATTGGGGCATTTCTTTCTAATTCTATGGAGATTCGTGGGAATTATAGGGCCTGGCTAAAACTGATTACATCAATTTGGTTGTTTGGTTGGTTGCCACACTTTGTTCTCAAAGAGGACCAAAATGACATCACTATGTTAGAATCAAGGTATAGTGTGTTTGATTGTGGCTGATCAGACCAAAATGAACTCAGAAGGCTCTAGCACAGGTCAGGCACAAAAAATCCACATGAATGTTTGGAGTAGAGATGTCTCTAAATTTGTGCATCTCATGTTTCTTTTGTGCTATTGCAATTCTGCTTTGCTCATAGAGCATAGCATCTTCTTTGATGCTGACATGCCATGCTGAGTGGTCCTTTGTGAGTGTCTCCCCTGTCATACAATCAATTCCAAACTTCTCCAGAGACATTGAGCATGTCATTGTATCACTTCTTCTGACCTTCATGTGAGTGCTTGCCTTGTTTAAGTTCTCCATAAAAATAGTCTTTTAGGCAAATGTACATTTTAGAACAATGTGACCAGACTATCAGAGCTGCACTCTTTGCAGTAGAGTTTGAATGCTTGGTAGTTTAGCTGGAGAAAGGACCTCAGTGTCTTGTACCTATCTTGCCAGGTGATCTTCAGAATTTTCCTAAGACAATTCAAATGGAAGCAATTCAGTTTTCTGGTGTGGTACTGGTATCCTGTGCAGGTTTCACAGACATACAACAATGAAATCAACACAATGGCTCGTAGACTTCAGTTTGTTGGTAATATAATACCTCTTCTCTCCCCCACTTTCCCTTGGAGCCTCCCAAATCCTGAGCTAGCTCTGGTAGTGTGTGCATCAAACTTATCATCTATGTGGACATAGATATGTGGAAAAATATGCTGCCAACATAAGTGAACTTATTCACAGCATTCAATGTTTCTCCATTTGCTTGAAACCAATGGTTCCACATATGGATGGTGTGATGCTGGCTGGTGGAGAACCTGTGTTTTCTTGGTATTTTTAGGTCAAAATCAGCACAAACAGCAGAGAATCAATCCTTATTTTGTTGTATCTCATCCTCAGAAGCTGCATTGAATGTGCAATCATCTGCAAACAAAAAAATCATGCACCAACTCTTCTTCCACTTTAGTGTTGGCTGGTAGCCTTTTCAAGTTAAGTAATTTACTATCAGTGTGGTAGCTGACCTTGATGCCATTTTAGTCCTTGTTGAAAGCATCTGACAACATTGCTGAAAACCGTGCTAAAAAGCATGGGAGCAAACACACAGCCCTGCTTCACTTCATTGGTGACTGGGAAAGCGTGAGACCATCCTCCATCATTCAGAACACGTGCAAACATGCCATCATGAAACAAAAATTTACACAGCAAGTAAGTAGAAGAACCAGAACCTTACACAAGATTTCTAGCTCCAACTCTGATCCTCTGCCCATTACTAATACTGTTTCCCAATAAGATGCCATAGTCTCCCAAATGAGGGCTTCTTCCTAGGGGCGTGGCACAGTTCTATTTAAGGATTATTCTTGGCATTTGGAATGGATGTGAATCAGCATATTGTCATTTATGAACAAGAACATTTATAGAACTCTTTCAATAGGAAATCCTTTTATTTTTCTGAAAAAGTTCTAGAGGTTTTAGTAGACTGCAAGATCAATATAAATCAATAATGTGATGTAGCAGCTCAAAATAATGAATGTGATTCTGGGCTGCATTAAGAGAGGCTTCCCAGGAATGAGGAAGTGATTGTAGTTTCTTTACACTGTGCCCTTGGTGGCCTTTGTCTGAAGTTATTTTTTTTTTGGTTTTTTTTTTTTTTTGGTTCAGTTTTAGCCATCCTAATTTAAAAAAGGATATTGACAAGCTGGAAAGCATCCAAAAGAGGGCATCCAAGGTGATGAATGGCCTTAAAGATTACTCTAGTATATTTAGCCTGATGAAGAGAAGCCAGAAGGAAAAGATTGCTGCTGTTTTCAAGTATTTTAAGGGCTGTTATATGGAAGAAGAATTAGATTTGTTCCACTTGTAACCCCCACCCATACAAGGGAGGAATAGGGCAAGTTGCAAGAAAAGAAAAATTAAGGTTTGATGTCAGGAAACAAACAAAATATTTCTAATGATGAGAGCTGCCCCCAAATTATAATGACCTGCTTTAAAAGATAATGGGTTCTCCCTCTTTGTTAAATATTTTTTTTTTTTACTGGGGATCTCTTTCAAGTATGAGGAAGATTAGATGGTTAAGGAGGTCCCTTAAACTCTCAACTTCTGCAGTTCTGTGACTTTGCAGAAGACATCATCTATAACATAGATGAACACCTTAGGGCCAGGGATTGGCGAACTGTGGTCCAAAGACCAAATCCAGCAGCTGCCTATTTTTTTAAAGTTCACGAGCTAAGAATAATTTAAAAATATTTCTTGGCTCATGGGCCATACAAAAAGAGAGGATAGGCCAGATTTGGCCCATGGACCATGGTTTGTCAATCCTAGCCTTATGGGAGCATGTTTTATTTTATGGTCTGCTTCATATTAATACTTAGGAAATCATTGAACAAAATTGTTTCCTGAATAACTTCAGTCATGGAGTCCAGTGAGATTTTAGCATATGTATGGGAGACATCTTGTTTGAAAGCTTCTAAGATTCTATTTTGTGATCATTAAACTATAGATACAGGAGATCTAATATTCTCTTAATTGTGTAATTGTGAAGATGTAACCCTCTGTAGAGAGTCTTCTGTAGAAATCTATTCACTCCTTTTTCATATTTTATCAAAGATAGCTTTGAAGCTAATTGTATTGAGCATTCATATACTACAAGGCCTCTTCAAAAATAGAAGAAATTGGCCTAACCATTCACACTGGAAAAAAACACAATAAATGAAAACCATATATTGCCCAAAGTATGACAATACGGGCGGCATATTTGGTTAGTCCATCAGTATGTATACTGTGGATACATACTTCAGATGAACAATAAACTGGTATCAGATTTGGACAGAAAAAGGGCTGGATCATATTTAACAAGCTATATACTCTAACACAGAATTAACAGACTGCAAAAATTACCCAATCCAAGCTTCTTCCTGTTGCAAAAATCCATTTTAAATTTTTTAAATTTTATTTGTAATTGATGCCTTTTATTTTTATCTGTTCCAATTCCTACCCAGAATATTTCCTTGCAACAAATATTAAAAATGAAAAAGAAAAAATGTAATTCATTAAAACCAGTACATTGATGGCAACTGGCAGCATATATAATATTTACCCATAGTTCTCCTCATCTACAATGACAAAAGAGATATGGTGCCCCCACTCTGAGTTAGGCTGATCATTATAGTTAAACAATATTCTGTTTTGTTTTTATTGTTCTTTCAGTTTACATGGTTACATTGTTATGGATAGAGCACTGGGTTTACAGTCAGGAAGATCTAAGTACATTTCTGGCCTCAGACACTTACTAACTATGTGACCCTGGACAAGTCATTTAATCTCTGCCTGATACAGTTTCCTCATCTGAAAAATGGGGATAATAACAGCACCTGTTGCTCAGGGTTGTTGTGAGGCTCAAATGAAATAATAATTGCAAAGTGCTTAGAACACTGACACATTTTGTGGTTGTTGTTGAGTTGTTTCAGTTGTGTCCAACTCTTCATGACCTCCTTTGGGATTTTCTTGGCATAGATACTGGAGTGGTTTGCCATTTCCTTTTCCAGTTCATTTCACAGATGAGGAACTGAGGCAGAACTGAGGCAACAAGGTTAAATGACTTGCCCAGAGTCACACAGCTAGTAAGTGTCTGAGGATGGATTTGAATTCACGAAGAAGTCTTCCTGATTCCTTGCAGGTACTATATACTCTATCTCTCTCTGCTTATAGTATATGCTTACACACACACACACACACACACACACACACGTATATATATGTATATATGTATATATATGTATGTATACTATATATACCTAGCAGGTACTATATAAATGTTAGCTACTATTAGTAGTAGTAGTAGTACAGTTCCTAGAATATACTAAGCACTTAATAGATGTTTTCTTAGTCATTCATTTATTCATTCTTCCTATATTTCTCTGAATTCTTCATATTTTAAATTTTTTGTGGCACAAAATATTCCATTTGTTTCTAGTTTCTTGCTGAAAAAGAGGTAATGGCCTGATTAATTTGGTATAAGTGGGAATTTTGTCTTTGGCCTCCTTGAAATAGGGGATGGGATCTTGTGTCAAAGGACATGGGTATTTTAATTTTAATTTTTTGGGGGGAGTATAATTACAAATGAAAGTACAATTTCTTAAATACTGGTATTCTCCACATTATGTTGTATGGCTCTGAATCATGGAACACCATGAACTTAGAAGAACAGAAATTGCAGAATACTCAACAGAAAGAGATACATAATGTGTTAAAGTAGGCTGCAATATTTTATCACCAATGACATTAAGGATGTGTGTGAAAAGAAAATGAGGTAGGACAGCCATGTATACCCTTAGATTTAGTTGATATAGTGGTTATTTTTTCTGAATTCTCTCTTTTTTTCTTTCTATTTCTCATTATTCTTTACTACCAGTTCAGCATATATAGTAGACTTCAGACTTACTGTTTTTACCCACATCTGCTCTGGCAGGTCAGGCCTCCAGAGCAAGGCTATTGTTCCCCTCACCGTAGAGCTCTAGGGGCATCCTTGATACTTATGTAATGCTTGCATAATCCTATAGCCTCACTGGTGGGCTTCTACCATGATTATTAGTTGATATCAATTAGTCAGCTAGTATCTAGCTCTTAGACATAGGGGATTAATCAAGATAGCATATAAAAACATTTGGGACAAAACATACCACCACAAAACACTTTCCCACCAGTACATATAGAGTCCAAGGAAAGAAGGCTCAATGAAAAAGTCCAAATC
Organism: Vombatus ursinus; assembly: GCF_900497805.2. NCBI lineage: Eukaryota > Metazoa > Chordata > Mammalia > Diprotodontia > Vombatidae > Vombatus > Vombatus ursinus. The sequence continues at coordinate 80,722,433 of NW_020954590.1, forward strand.
CTTTGGCTCTCTGATCATAATGTCCTCTTCTAGTGAAAGGGCTGAAGGGAAGCTAAGTGCTCTCACGCCCTACAGAAGTTTCCTTTTCAGAGGCTTGTCTGGGGGCTTTCACCACTAAGCTAGGTGCACAGTGGATATAGCACCAAGTCTGGGATCAGGAAGTCTTGAGTTCAAATCTTGCTTCAGATACTAGTTACAGGACTCTAGGCAAATTATTTAATCTGTGTTTGCTCACTTTCCTCATCTGTAAAATGGAGATGATCATAGCATCTATCTCCCAGGGTTGTTATGAGAATCAAATGAGATGATAATTGTAAAGTGCCTAGCACATGATTGGCACTATATAAATATTAACTATTATTATAAGCTTCCAGATGCTTAAATCCTTTGTTCTAAATGTGTTTGCTGGTTTTATACAAGCCCTACAGGTGATAAAATCCCTCAACCAATCTGAACATACTTTCTGTCACATCTGGTTGAGGTGACTCTGATTGATTCAATGGAGGTGCCCAGGTTTTGCTCACACCTACTTTGAACCTCTGATTGATTGGCTCACTAGATGTGTGTTCTCACTTGATAAAAGAATCAGGGTTAAGTGGCATGATTGATTGATTGACTCAGTCCGCTCCAAATGTTTCACAATGGATGGTTATCTGAATAAGGAGTTGGTAGGAGCATATTTGATAATAAAAGTTTAAAAAATGAGATTAAAAAAATCAACAATGTAAAAAAAAAAGATGAATTTTTTTAAAAGACTGAATGATAACAGTTCATCCCAGTCCTGCATTATTATTCAGGAAATAGTAAAAATACACACACACACACACACACACACACACACACACACAAAACCAACAAAAAACAAGAGGAAGGCTCTCAAACCTCTATGAAGTATTTTCAGAAAGGCAAGGGTAAGAACTGTGCAGGACAACGTATGTATTGAAATTTCCAGCCACATAGGGAGTGCCCACCCCGGTGAGATAACAGATCTATACAAACATTGCAAAATGAGTATAGTACAGATAGAGACTGACCATGCGTGACACTAGGTAGTCACATCATATTTGACCATGACTTTTTTAGCCTTGCTCTTATACCTTTCTGTACTCTTTGCCAAAATTGCAGAAAATATTTAGAGGTAATGGCTTTGTTTAATTCAGGCTTTAGCTAAATTATCTTTAGCTGAGGCTGGGCACAAACCGTGCTTAAGTGGAGAGCTGGTGAGCTGGAGGAACATGATGTTGAGGATGGTTTTCTCTCCTTCATGTTTGACAAGGGTCCTACTACTTAGGCATCTGGGTCTGCTGTGGTGCCAATGGGAACCACTTGGCAGAAAGCCTCATACTCTTCCTATTTCTTTCATCTTTATGTAAAATAAGATGCTTTACATAAAGTAAGAATTTCAGTGCCTAACTATATATGATTACATTTCCTGGTCAGTCTCTGGGGGTATATAGATTATTGAGGACCCAAACTTTTTAATTATTAGCTACAAATCACCAAAAGCTGAATATAAGAAATGATAATAAACTGTTATTTTGTTCTTTCTGGATATATTCTCTCATTGTTTGAGGATGGATCTAAATGGAATGGAAAGAATTGAATATCCTAGAGGGTGTTGAATATTCCTGAAGAAGAGAAGACTTGGACAGAATGAAAAATCTTAGCTTTATTACTTTTTTCTTTTCCCTTTCTTAGCCAGACAACCCTCAATTAAGTGTCTAATATAGGCTTATCTGAGTTAGTTTTATAATGGCTCACAAAATCCTACATGTTTCTCTATGTCTGAGAAATATGTTTCATTTCGGCATGGTGTGAATTGTATGCTGAGCATGCTATTTATTATTTGACCTCAAACTTCAATACAAAAGGAAATTTAAAATATATATATAGGTGTCTGTTTATTCAGCAGAGTGAATATTAAACACTCTTTTTTAAAAGCTACTTTTGTGGAAAAAGATGTCTGTCTAGTCACCAAGAGATGCAGGATTTGAAAATCTCTAAATTTAATGAACAGACTACTCATTGATGCATGGGCTTTTATGTAGACTATAGACAGGACCTCTGCTGCAGTTAGAGAAACACATGTTACTCTCTTACAGCCATAGGCAATATTTCAAGTGAGCTATAACTAGGCAGGGATAATGTTCTTGCACCAATATCATAGGGAAGTTTTCATGTATCAGCAGTTTGTCAGTATGTTCTGTCAGCATGTCACTGGTTTAGGAACACTGTTACAATTTCGCTTGGGAGACACTTATCATCCCACTGGCACCTTAGGGCCAAAGCAATTTAAACATAGTTTTAGAAAATAGGGGTTGAGATGCATCTAAGAACAAGTGGCCATGGCTTTCTACAAGTGTGTGATGGTTTCAGAAGGCTTTATAAGACTGTGGCCCCTAACAGGTTAATATACTGCATGTTACTTTAAATCAGAAAGACCTTACTTTTCTTTGACTTCTACTTTGTAGAGAAGATTCCATTCTATAAAATTATTTTAAATCTACTTTCTCATTTAATCCTCACATCTAACCCTGCATTGTAAGGAGGGTTTGGGATATCTAGTTCACAGGTGAGGAAACTGAGACTCAGCTTAACTGAGCTAATAAGTGGTGAACCTGAGATGAGTCCTAGTCTAATACTTTTTTCATTATATCATGCTGTCCTGACAATACTGAAGGAAAGGGAGATGACAGGCCTGGATGACCCATAGTGCTGGGGCCTCTCATAAGTCCACAAGCAATACAAGTAGACATGAACTTGGAAAGTGGTAAAGGCATGAGAGACACAATTTACCGTTGACTTAGGAACAATCCTGCCAAAGAAGTAATTGGTACTAATATATTCTGTAGCTCAGAGAATATAGCTGCAGATAATGTTTTAAGTCAAAAGATTAAATATAATGGTAGGAATTTCAGACATTATATCAGGCTTTGAAGGAGACATTTTAGATAAGCATTTTTTTATTATCTTTGAAATCATACTGTGCCAAGAGTTTTTTCTTTCACTCTTGTGAACAGGTAGCTCTTCTCCTTGGCATAGAATGGAAGAGACTTTTTCCATCTACCCCTCTTACCACTGGATACACCAAAGAGAATCTTTGAGGTCACTAGCAGGAGTACTAGGGCTTCATATTGACCAGGGTGGGAGATATTATCTATCTATCTATCTATCTATCTATCTATCTATCTATCTATCTATCTATCTAGTCTACATGAAGGAATTTAAGGGAAATGTTCATAATGAGTTTGATTGTCTACTTTTTTTGCCTGCTGTCTTCAGTTTTTGGATTCTCTCCTGTCTGTGGACCCACCAAGAATGTGATATCGTAAGGTCTGGGTGTATGTGCATGGGACGACCACTCAGTTTGATACTGTCCAACTATAATCATTACCTCAGCTTTTTTGTATTCTTTAAGTGGCACAGCAGAAAGAATATTGGATCGCAGAGTTCTTGGGTTCAAATCTTGCTTCTGTTACACACTACCTGTGTCATCTTAGAAAGTCACCTAATTGTCTTATGCCTCACTTTCTTCATCTTTAATATATTTGGGTGAGAGTAGATGTCCTTTGAATTTTCTTCCAGCTCTAAATCCACGTTCCTATGATTCATATAGGAAATGTTGAAGAATGTCTTCCTTCCCTCCCTCTCTTCATGTATTCCATAACAGCATGTCACCCTTTTTTGTTTTGAAAGGAAATTTGCTAAGAAGTGATCAGGAGCCTCTGTAACTGACACATAGAGTGATGGTTTCACAATTCACAGATTCTTATCATTTAACCCTGCTTGTAAGCTCCAACTAGAGGTACTAGATATGCATTGCATTTCTTACTTTCTTACGGCTTCTTTCCTCATCTTAATTCATTCTATCTAGTTCTCTAGTTAATTTGACTATCTTGGTTGTTTCATCTGAACTTTCTAGAATATGTTTCTCCAGCCCTAAATTATTGGGTGTAGAAATCTTAAAAGGTAGTCTTGTTCTATCATATTGCACTACTCACTGTTTTGGTCTAAGAAAGTTCTTCTTACACCCTTACCTTGACTCCCAGGAAATACTTTTCTTTACATTGTCCTCAAAGATATCTTACTTGAGGTTTTAGTCCTTGCTATCTCTGTTGCCCCTAATCTGCACATCTCCATGGGTTGGCTTCTGGTACCTGCTTGTTCTCTTGTCTTGACTTGGTCTTTTGGTTCTAGCTGGTCAATTGATTTGATCGTTTTTGAAATTGTGTCATCTCCAGTATAGATTTTTTCCCCATATTTATTCACTCAATCCTAACCATTCTTCCTAATTAATCTTGTGCCATTGGTATTTTTCATGAGTGGTTGCAAATATCTAAAAAAAAATTAAATAGAGCTTACACATGCTTTATACAAGACTCTCCAATCTGAAAATAGTATGAAATGAGGACTAGTTTAACAATACTCTTCATTTTCCAGATTACATCAAGAATAATGTATCCAGTTCTGAACATCAAATTTTATAAAGGATTTGAGAAACTAGAATGGACAGAGTCAAAGGACATTGACTGGTATATGGAGGTAGCATGATTTCATACTTAAGCAGAATTGACTGGAGAAACTGGGAGTATTTAAAATGCAAAAATATTCTTTTATCTCTTTCCTCTCTACCCTGGGAGGGATATGATGACTTTGTCACATATAATAGGAATTTTATTTGCTTTGTTTGGCACCAAAAGAAGATGTAGGACCAATAAATTGAAGTTGTAGGAAGATAGATATTCATCTAACTTAAGGAAGACTTTCCAAACAATTATGGATACCAAAAAAATGGAATGACCTATTGATTATAAAAATGAGTGTTCAGATAATGGAGGGATTCAAATATATACTGAATAACAATTTGACAGGAATATGGTAGAAGAAATTTATTTTATGTAGGTTCTGACTTAAATGATCTCTGATGTCTCTTCAAACTCTAAGATTCTATGATTCATAAGGCATAATAATAGTGATATATACATAATAAAATAATGTACATTTTCAAATCTTTTAATATAAGACAAGGAAGTAAGGCAATAAACATTTATTAAGAACTCATGTTAGACACTTCACTAAGCATTGGAGATACAAACTACAAACACAAACAAAAACAGAGGTAATCCTTGTCCTCAATGAGCTTACATTCTAATGGGGAAAAACAACACATAAAATAGACCTGAAAGGGTGGGAGTAGGGAAAGGTAGTCCTACAGGGTATGGTGTTGAAATCTCCTCAGAAGTGAAGCCAGAAGAAACCAATGAAGGTTGGCTGGTCAAGGACCCTCTCTAAATTGGAGCAACCAAGAAGAACTCAGTAATTAGAGAATGGGGCTGAGATGATGGAGGGATATTCCAGGGTGAGAAGATGACAAGCACTGAGGCTAGTTCCCAGGTGAGAATATAGCTATGATGGCAAAGTCCAGAAAGTCAGAAGTAGAGCTAAGAGAAAAAACAAAAGAACAAACAAACAAATGAAAACTAGAGAGTTGGAGCAGTGTTAGGTGGATAGAGTTCTAGACTTGGAATCAGGAAGATAAATTTAAATCCAGCCTCAGTCCCTTACTAGCTGTTTGACTCTTCCCCCCCCCCCCCACACAAAAGGCACAACTTCTTCCTCAGTTCCGTTATCTGTAAAATGGAGATAATAATAGCACCTACCTCCCAGGGTTGTTGTGAGGATAAAAAGAGATAATATTTGTAAAGCATTTTGTAAACCTTAAAGTGCTATGTACCTGTGAGCCATTATTATTATATAAGATATCATGGTGTTAGAATGCTTTTTTTATTAGAAAATAGAATTTAAATGAAGACGAGAAAAAAGAAAAAATCCAGTTGAACTTAGAAAAATTTAGTCCATTCAAGTGATGTGTTGTGTTTAGACAAAACTTATCTCTTCCTGACTGAGTACTTACATAACTACTGAAAATGAAAGGCAATTATTTTTGAAGATCAAAAGAACAATGACATTTGCCAAATAGTCTTATTTCAAAATTTAATGGGAATATTTTTGTAGTGTTGCTTACCAGCCCTTGGGCTATTAACATCAGTGACCATACCTTTCATCCACTGTCCCCATTTGAACTACCTACAGTGTATGACAGCTGTATTTCTCAACAATTGAAATAAGCAAATGATTTTGAAATTATACAGAAGAAATTTTGGAGCAGAAGGTATACTTTATTGATGTTAAATCTATTTTTTTCACTTTCTAAATTTATTGAGCATAGCACCTATCTGATTGTAACAAAATTAACTGAAGGGTTAAAGCTTCAAACAAATCTCTTTTGGTTAATATGACAGCAAAAGTCCAGCCTGACTTTTTAATTTTTGAACTAAATAAAAAAACATTTCAGTGATGTCCTGTGACATGAAGATGATCTGAAAGTTATGTCAGTAGCTTTATACAGGTTGGATCAAGCCTGAAGCAGGCTAGGTAATAATAATAATGATAACAATAGTAATTATTATTATAATGTTGATGATAGTGGGCTAAGCCTGACTCATAAGTGTTCTGTAGTAATTTAGGTCTCATATTGGAATGAAATGAGATACTTTTAGCTTAAAAGTTAACTAAAGGAAGTTAATTTAACCATAAAATAGAAAGGATACTCAAAAAAGAACACAGCAGCAATTAGCTCAGATGAGTAACATCTCTTGCTTACAGAAGGGAAACTCATCTGCTCAAGAGGGAAGAGTATGGTTACTAGTTCTGCCTAGATCACATCTGCTAAGTCTGTAAGGGCAAGTCTGTGTGTACTCCACATAGGCAGGGATTTTTAAGCCTTTAGGTAACCAGGAAGCCATATCAATAGGCCTGAGGCCACCAGGAAGCTTGTCAACAGTTAAACATCTTTAGCCTTAGATCCCTATGCCAATCAAAACTTGGAGACAGCTTCCTTGGCTACCAATTAGCACTTGTTCCTATATCTTGCACAAGGCTGGAACCTCTTTTTGCTGTTACATGATTCAGGTCCATATGCATTTGCTGTACTAGGATGCTCTGTGCAATGTGCTCCTGGTAATACCCTATCCACAGTGTCTAGAGATCTCTTTTTATGTCTCTTTATGCCAACCTAAGCTGGAAAAATGACTCATTGATTTTTTCCCCTTAGATTTCCTGATAACAATTTAATCTGGTGTGTTTTCCAGATATTTGTGGAGGAGTTGTGATGTGGAGGTATGCTGTCCTTCCTGTTACATCTATGCCACCATCTTGGCTCCCAATCCATTTTGTTTTAGAGTCCTTATTCCAAGCCTGAGCTGTATTGATTGGTGAGTGAGCAAAAACTCAGCTAGCCCATTATATCTTGTCTCTAGACCATGTTCTAAATCCTATCCACCCATCCATTCCCCTCCATTGTCTTACCATTTGCCCTGATGCTTAAGTATGTGCTCCATAACTGTACCCTTCCCTTTACATCTCTTGCTTTGGGAAAAATAACCAAATTAGAACTGCCATTGCTTTTGGAAAAAGGCATGTTAATCTACTGCTTGATGACTCTACTCACCATTCCCTTGACTTCTCAGACCAAAACTTTGATCTTCTTTGCTCCTATTCTCCATATGATATTTACTTCAATTAGAATATAGCTTCCTTAAGGGCAAGAGCTTTCTCTTGTAATTGTATATTTAGTGCTTAGCACAGTGCCTGGAACATAGTAGCTATGTGATCTATGCTTTTCATTCATTCATTCATTCAAGGGGAAGTTTGGGAGCAGCAAATGTCAAAATTGTTGCTAGTAGATCAAGAACTATCCAAAGGAATAAGAAAAAAATAACTAAATTCAGCCCATACCTCAATATTTCATTTTTGGGACATAGTGAATAAAGCATTATAGATGTAGAATTTAAAAATAAATTTTGAAAATTACATATGCAAATGGTTAACTAAATTGGGAAACACAATTTCATGATAAATTACAGTTGAAAATCTCAATTAGGCACCAAAATAGATTATGTGGTTCATTAGTTTCACTCTCCTTTCTTAGGTGCCCACTGAGATCCCAGAGGCTCACCTTCCTATCCAGCTACCAAGGTCTTTATCTAGAAAGAGGAGAGAAATCCCTTACTCCACTTACATCCTAGGTCAACCATTTCAATGGCCATAAGTAAAGCAGTTCTATCACTTTTACATGCAGATATTCCACTGAGTGGAAAATCTAAGCTGGTTACAAAGGGAATCATTTTATTTTTTTCTCTGCATCCTGGTAAGAAAGCAGGATTGAAGGTTGAGAGATGGTATCACTTAAGACCTTCTAAAAGAAGATGACAAATTAAATTCATTGTATCATTAATTTTTTATTTGCTTGAGGGATGCAATTTATGGAAGAATTTCCAGGGAGCTCTACTTGTACTTGTGAGGTACCTATGTTATTTAGATGTAAAGGATATATAGGGGATAGTTAGAATATAAATTCTTAATTTTATTGCTCTGAAGGTTTGTTCTGTGGTTGAGCTAATGTCCTTAAGATCAATTCTGTGGTTATTTGACCATAAGTTATTTCTGAGGCTTACTCTAAGGGAGAAATCCCAGGGAGAACAGACTGCTTGCAAATAAATCATTGCAAATTATGTATGTAAATGTATTGACTAAATTTGGACACACAATTAGATGAAGCATAATCCATCAAGGCTTCCAGAAGTGTCGGTGAGTTACTTAGGAGAAAGAGAACTCAAGAAATGATCTTATGTCTTTATCTACATTTTGCATTCTAACTACACTTTCCCTTTGAGAAGCTCCAGACCTTCCTGAAGACAAAACAAATAAAAAACATAAGCAATAACAATCAACCTCTTCTGGAGAACATCTGGGAAGGGAGATATTCATAGTAGTTGGTTAAGGTAGAAATTTGGGAGGAAAGTCAGGGGAGAAAAATTAAAAAGCTGAAGGATGGCCTACTGAGTATTATTAGTCCTCACCAGTTTCTTGTCTTGCTCTTGTCAGTTTTCAAAAGTGATGGAATTTCTTCAGATAAAAAAAACATCCCTATTACAGGGAGACTTTTGCTAGCCTGCAGTTATACACTGACTCTTAAAAAAAAAAAGGTAAAGCAAAGGATGATTACGATGCACTGAACTACATTATTTAAGACTTTAGGAAACTCAACCTCAGAAACCTTGGTTAAATTTTAATGCAGAAATTCTTGAGTTTGGCAAGTTTCTCAAATTATTGAACCCCAAAGGCATTTTAAAAATATTTGCCTCTCAATTTTAAACCCGAATGAAGAAAAATACATTATCATTTTATGTTCCTTTGATTAACAAAAAAAAATTTAATAAGAACTATTGGATAAGACTTCATAAAAATATGAAATTAACAGATGTTATCATTGCAAGAAGTGCTTTTATGAAAGCATAATTTTGTAAATGAATAAATGTTTCTAACAAGAGCACATATTTCTCTAGATTATTTCATTATTTCAGTATGTTTAGTAGGTTAATAGGCTCAAACACATTGTCATATACTCAGAGCTGTCTCAAGAATGGTGTGCTAAGGGAAGTCCACAAATAGTTAAGAGAGTTAGGGAGAATTTAGTGGTCTGGCAGTGCTGCTGAATGCTCTAATGTTGTTACCTGTGATTACCTGAACGGCACCCACCAAAATGTCTAAGGAAAGCTCCAATTCAGCCATGGAACTGGGTATATTTATTTGCCAGCTCTTTTGGCTATTGGACTAACTTATTAATATGAACTAACTGGCTGTTTGGAAGATGAACTGAAGTTCTCTCCCCTCTTCTCTCTCTCTTCTCCTTTTCCCTTCCTACCCTCCCCCTTCTGCCTTCTCTCCCCTTTCCTTTCCTCTTTTTCTTTCCTTCTTTCTTTGAAAAAGAGCCTTCAGTATCCCATTCAAATCTCTATTCTCCTTTCAGCCCTGGTTTGGTCAACCCTAGCTCTCTGACAATAGCCTGGAGTATCTCTAGGTCAATGGCAGTGAATCATCATAGTCCACCAGAAGTCGTTTTTCAGATGCCATTGATTCAAATCATAGAGAGTGCCCCCAATATTTTCTGTACTACTTTCTCACTTGATTCTTTAAGTAGATGAAAATTAAAAGGCATTGGGCAGAAAACATAGTTGAGTTAGAAGATTATGAGGTAGAAAACAGAGGAATAACAAAAAATCCATCTGCAGTGGTTAAGCATGAGTCAACAGGCTAAATGCACCAACTACTGGGAAGGTAATTATTTAGAAAAATACACATTAGCAGCATGGCATGGTAGACAGCCTGCCTCAGAATTAGGAAGACCTGGGTTCAAATTCTGTCTTTGCCACTTATAGCACATAAAGTAGCATGACATGATTGAAAGATGACTAGTGCATTTGGAATCAGAAGACCTTGGTCAGAATCCCAACTTTGCCTTAGATTGTCTGTGTGGCTCTGGGCAAGTCACTTTAACATCTTGGCGACCAGGAAACTCTAAGGCTATAAATTGCAGAACTGGTACTTATCTGCTTTGAGAGTGGGAATTGCTTCACACAAATGAAATTACATGACCAGACCAAACAAACAAAAAATAGCATTATAAGAAATCTCATCTATTGCTTTATTGATATTCATTACAGTGTTACAACAATTGAATGCTAACCTGTATGTCTATCAGTCATTTTTTTCTTCACCATGCTCATTTAATCAATATTTGCAACAACTAAATTACTACATACTTAGTTTGATCCTGGAAGTTTAATGTGAATTCTGTTTCAATAAACAGTGATAGGCATAATCAAACTCTTTTCTGTTAATGATAATCCAGAATTTTGAGGATTGATGATTAAGGAAAGCAGGCAATATGAGCAATAGGCATAATAATACTGGCAATAATACCTTATTTATAGAGCACTTTAAGGTTTACAAAGCTGTTCTTCACAACAAATCAGAGAAGTAAGTGGCAAAAGTATTTTTATTATACTTATTATAAATTATTTTTATTAATCACTATTAACATTACTATTGAGAGGCAGCTTGATTTAGAGCATAGAGAGAAGGTCTTAGAATCAAGAGGATTCAAGAACTACCTCTGACACATTCTGGATATGTGTTCCTGGGCAAGTCATTTAACTTCTTAATGCCCTAGAGCTATTTTCTTACATTATAAGTTTTAGAGAAGGTGCTGACCTATATCAGTACAGGGAGTTTCCTTATCTGGGAATTCCCACAGCAATGAAATCACAGGTCTATTGGTGTATGGAACTCCTGGTGAAGAAACTTGCATTACCAACACTTCTATTCAATTTATAGTCTTAGAAGGTTGCCTGGGGGTATTGGGAAATTAAGTAGCTTGCCCCAGGTCACACAGTCATTTTGTGTTAGAAGTAAGAATTGACTTTTCCAGGTTTTCCAGACTCTAAGACCAGGACTCAACTATACCATTTTCTCCCACCCTCTCTGTTTTTATAAATGAGGAAACTAAGGCTCACAGAGTTGAAGTGATTTGTCTAAGGTTATACAGATATCTGTATACATACATACGTACACATATACAAACATATATACATATATCTATCATCTATTTATAGATATATACTACCAAGTAATTGAAAAATTTGTATATTTTGATGCCACTCACATAATTTATCTTTCAGATCTGAGAAGAATTTAACCTTACAAGTAAATGCTATAATAAAATAACACTGCAAAACTTTCTATCCCTTTGCAAATACAATTGTGTCAGATCAATGGTTCAAATGAGAATGAGGGGCTTGAAACAATAGAAATACTAGGCTATGATTCATATTTCTAGCTTTTGGAAGTTTTTGCTTCCAGCACACTGCACTGAAGGTCTTTCTCATAAGAATTGGACTGGAGAGCTCTTGGAAATTTTGTAAGGTAACATATTTTTCTTTCCAGAAAGTTCATGAATACAATATTCCATGTCCATAGGACACGCCTTAAAGATTAGAATGAAGCCATGGTCAGGACTCCATGCTTAACCCGGAGTCATGACACACTGCCAAGATTTTTGGGTCAAAATGGACTTTCTGGGCATCTCTAGGTGACATCAGTCCTTCTATCAGTATCTGTGACTATTAGAACCTCAGGTCTAGAAAGTGCTTCAGAGCTATAATGTAGGTTAATGGCATTTAAAGTGTCACTCAATGTTGTATGTTGAGTAATAGTTATATCAGGCAATGTGAGGCTTCCAGGGTACTTTTATAGTATGTCTCCCAATTTGTTAATCACCAATTTGAATTACTGGCTGTTTGTAGTAAATTATTTTGAGTAAAGGCCCTAGCCTCTTTTTGTCATTCAAAGAACAGAGTGGAAGATCCTGGTAAAGTGTGGGTGGGGCTTTTTGCTAATTTACAAAAAGGCTGATATACTCATCCCATAAACAAAATGTATACCAGAGTATTACACAGCCTTTGTTTGGGCCGTGGCACAGGGTTCTTTCCAATAAAACAAAGCTTATACTCAAAATGCTAGAAGTAGCTCAGCAAGCAAATACCTTGATGGCCTTATTCTCTGGAGATCTAGACCTATTTATCGTTTCTAGGTGTACTTAGCAAGGGAAAACTCAGGTGACAGGGGATTAGCTAAACTGAATATCTCTGTACCATTTTTTCTAACCAATTACATTGAATTGCTAATTGAGTCTTGCCAAGAGCCCCAGGCAACTAGGCAATGTTTTATTTTTTTTTAAGCTGAAATCAGTCATAGTTAATTAATCTTTTCTTCTTAAAAAGAAAACACATGGAAAAGCAAGACAGAGTAGCTTAGCATCTTGATCTTAATGGAATTTATCATTAGTCAACAAAATATGCCAATGTTTACAGTTATTTGTGGAGATGTTTTCTCTAGACCAAATATTTTTTTTTTACATTTTTTTCCACTTACATGTAAAAACAATTTTTAACATTCTTTTTTTTTTTTTTAAATTTTGAGTTCCAAATTCTGTCCCCTGGGAAGGCAAGAAATTTGATATAGACTATATATGTGCAGTCATGCAAAACATATTTCCATATTATCCATACTGTAAAAGAAAATACAGCCCCCACCCAAAAAAAAGAAAAAAAAATTTAAAAAGTATGCTTTGATCTGTATTCAGACTCTAACAGTTCTTTCTCTGGAGGTGGATAGCAGTTTTCATCATAAATCCTTTGGGATTGTCTTGGATCATTGTATTGTTGAAAGTAGTTAAGTTGTTCATAGTCGATCATCTTATAATATTGCTCTTACTGTGTACAATGTTCTTCTGGTTCTGCTCACTTCACTTTGCAATCAGTTCACATAAGTCTTTCCAGGTTTACCTAAAGACATCCTGCTCATCATTTCTTATAGCACAATAGTATTTCATTACAATCTTATATCACAACTTACTCAGCCATTCTCCAATTGATGGGCATCCCCTCAGTTTTCAATTATTTGCCACCACTAAAAGAGCTGCTATGAGCACTTTTGTATAAATAAGTCTTCTCCATTTTTTGACTTCTTTGGGATACTGACCTAGTAGTGGTATTGCTAGGTCAAAGGGTATTCACAGTTTGATAGTCCTTTGGGTATAGTTCCAAATTTCTCTCTAGAATGGTTGAATCAGTTCACAACTTTACCAGCAATACATTAGTCTCTTGATTTTCCCACATTCCCTCCAACATTTGTCATTTTCCTTTTCTGTTATATTAGCCAATCTGATAGGTGTGAGGTGGTACTTCACAGTTGTTTGAATTTGTATTTCTCTAATCAATTGCGATTTTGAGCATTTTTGTCACATGACTTTGGATAGCTTTGATTTCTTCTTCTGAAAACTGCCTGTTCACATCCTTTAACCATTTATCAATTGGGGAATGACTTGTATTCTTATAAATTTGACACTGTTCTCTATATATTTGAGAAATGAGGCTTTTGTCAGAGAAATATACTGTAAAAATTTCCCCCTAGTTTTCTGCTTTCATTTTAATCTTGGCTGCTTTGGTTTTGTTTGTACAAAACCTTTTTAGTTTAATGTTATCAAAAATTTCCATTTTACTTCCTATAATGCTCTCTACCTCTTGTTTTGCCATAAATTCTTCCCTTTTCCATAAACCTGACAGGTAAGGTATTCCATGCTCCCCTAATTTACTTATGATGTCCTTTTAAGTCTAAATCATGTATCTATTTTGAGCTTATGGTATATGGTGTGAAGTCTTAGAGCAAATATTTTTTCTGATTTTCTAAGGCTGTCTTGGTGTGACTGGGCAATTTCAAGATGACTTGTAAGGATTCTAGACTTTCAAGAAACAAAGGTGCAAAAGGCTGCTCTTTTCATAGGATAAACATCTAGTGTTATGAGGGTCCTGAGAGGCCATTTAGTTCAATTCTCTGATTTTACAGACAATTAAATTGAGACCCTTCTTAGTTAAGTGACTTTGCCAAGGTAATGCAGATAGCAAGTGCCAGAGGCAATATTGGAACCCAGAATATAGGACTTCAGAGCCAGCATATTTTCCATTCTACTACGTTTATATATCCTTAAGAGTGATAGGTGAAGTTGCAGTTAGGGCTTTTATAAGAACATAAAACCTATCTACTTTTGCAAGGCTAGCCAAGGATATATTTATTATGTTTGACCACTTTTACTATGGCCACATTCTTTGGAACTGGCCAGGGATCAACCATGAGGCTAAGTGGACAAGTCTCTTCAGAATCTCTTCCTCTTCTTGGCTTTTGCTCACATAAACAAAAGGCCACTGGGGACTCTAGACTAGAAGTTTGTTAATTGGACCAGAAATGAATTTCAGATCCTAAGAGGGTGGGAAAGGTAGAACTAACAATCCAGTGAGCTACAACTATAGCCCTTGTTACCATTCAGTTATCTGTATAACTCATGATAAGAGGCATTGTGGCATATTGGATAGAAGGCTGGCCTTGGAGTCAGGAAGATTCAGAAATTGTCTTTGCAGGGAGTTCCCCACACCAATATCACATATTCTGACTATACAGATGAAAAGAAGACATCTCAAAATATCTGGAACATAACACTATCTAAAAATACCTGACTGAAGGCAACTTAAATTTTCTAGTCCTTATACTTAAATTTATTAAATCTGAGCCCCTGTGAATTTCTAATTTAAACTATTATTACATTATTTACTTAACCATTTGTAACGCTTCACAAATCTTTCAATTTATAGAAAAAGCAAATGAGCCCTAGAGATTGTAACTTGCCCAGGGACATATAGACACAGATTTGGGATTTGATCCATGGCTTTCCAATCCCAAATTTGGTGTTCTTTCTATTTTAGCACACTGCTAATAAAACAAATACTTTTTTTTTATGAATTGGAAGAATTCTATTAAAGGTTTTTTTTTTTTGAGGGCGAGAAAGTACACTGTTGGTTAAAGTAAGTTTGGGGGAGGTGATGGTATAAGGTTTGTGGGCTTCTATTTGTAACCTGACCATTACCTCAGTGACCAAGTCTTTTAAGTTCTCCATCCATTAGTTTTCAGTGTAAAATAATATTTTAAAATAGTCATTTCATAGAAAATTTTAAGAGATAATTAAAAAATGCTTATGAAGTATACTGACTTTGATACGAAGGAGATCTAGGAGGGCATACACCATTACTACAGGGGCAGAGTAGATAAAGCATTGGTTTTGAAGTCAGAAAACCTGGGCTCCAAGTCTGACTCTTGTCAGTTGCCAGGCATGTGACACTGGCAAAGGTCTTTTACTTCTCAGGACTTCAGTTTCCTTATTTCTAAAAAAGGATAGTGAAAACTATTCTATCTTATAGGGCTGTTGTAAGTAAAAAATCCTTTTTAGAACGTGTCATCCACTTAGAGTCTAGTCACAAATTAAATATAAAATAAAAAAATAAAAATAAATAAAGGCTACTTGTTAGTAGTCAAGGCATATTTTTCCTCTACAACAAACAGTAGCAAATCCCTTAAAAATTAAAATGCTTTCTTAACCTTTTCTGAGGATACAATAGTCTTGCAAGAGTATATTGTATTAGAGATTGCAGTGAGCACTTGAAGGGTTTGGAAAGTAGTTTCAAAGATGTCTTGGACCTTTCCTTAAGTCATTATGTCAGCTTCCCTTACAAAATAATTATTCACATATGTGTCTTTCTCCCCATTAGATTATAAGCTCTTTGAGGGCAGAGTCTACATCATTTTGTAGGATCCCCAGGACCTAACACTGTGACTTGGTAACTGAGTTTCAAAGGGCTAGTATGATTTCTTCTCTTCCTTGTCAGAAATTTAACATTATAAAAATGTGTGAGGAAAGACTGTTTTTGGGGGCTTGTAGGAGAAAAATATTGCTTATCTAAAATAACAAATTGGACTATACAACTTTAAAAAATTATGATTCTTAGAATAGTCTATGCTTTTTTTCTGTCACCTTGCCACCATCGCTGCCAAAACAGGAGGACAGGGTGGCATATTATATTTTTATCTGCTTCATATGTCTTCTTGGCCAAAATAATTCACAGTATATTGTTCATTCTGGAGATGAGCCCCTATGTATTTAGGTTAGATGGGCCTTGGATAATGGGCATAATCTGTTGCTATGTCCATATTTGAAGACTTTCTAGCTTGGTAGAACATATCTGCCATTGCATGTTCTAGCTTCTTTTTTGGGATTTCAGGGTCTCCTTAGTACTATTATAAGACAATGGAGCATGAATTTTGGGATTCATGCTATCTATATAATTGTTGAAAATCTTTAATTCACCTTATATACATGACTTTAAAAATAATAATCACACAGGTCATGTGATTGGCAAGGTGGGGAAGAGTTATTTTCTTCTAATCTCTCCATCCTCAAACCTCAGAAAACAAAGGGGCACTAGGGGGTGCAGTGGATAGAGCACCAGCTCTGGAGTCAGGAGGACCTGAATTCAATTCTGCCCTCAGATGCATGATACTTACCAGCTGTGTGACCCTAGGCAAGTCCTCACCTAAAAACAAAAACCTCAGAAAACAAAAAAAAATGTGTCATATTTAGAGTCACTAAAGCTGAATAGATAAGAAGATAGAAAAACAATACAAGGTAAAACCTCATGCAATAACATGAAATAAATACTTAGAGCTCTCATTATCTCCACCGCTATATACTTTCCATACCAGGTATTGGTAGTAAAAACAATCTTGCATGCTTATATTTTAGGGTGTGGCATTGGCATCCCTATTCAGCCCTTTAATAGCAATAAAGTAGGCTTAGCATCTCTTATCCATAAAGTGCTGACAGACACTAATTTTACATAGTGATGAGAATGAAAAGGCAGACCAACTGGACAGGGAGGAGTGGAAGATGCAAGAAACACAAATGACAATGTAGAAGACATTGCATACTCAACTAGAGGGGAATGAATTTTCATGCCTGAGGGAAAAATGAGAGGAAAATAAGCTGGAACCAGTCCTTACCCTCTAGAGCAGACCAGCACAATTTGGCAGTAGGTAAGGGCCAAAATTAAAATAGGCTTCTTCAGGCTGCTGATAGGGTTTTTAGCAGCTCACTTTCCAAGTAAAGGTATAATTAATGATTAAACTATTTTGCAAATAAACCACATTAAAATGGAAATTTCAATTAATATCAATTAATTATACTTATTACTTAAGATTTTTATTCATCATGAAATCACATTAATGTTAAAAATATTTTGCTAAGCAATATAATTTTTAATGTATTTTTCAGGTTTTCTTACTGTTTACATTTAGATAATGGAACGTATTACATTTCTTGTCAGCGATCAGTTTATTGTACTTCGGAATCATTTTAGAAATCTGAAAACTAACCTTAGTAGTCACCTAATTTTTTGAGTTTATTTTCTTGAAAACCTTTTGTTCCTCATTGAGATTTTTCAACAATTTGGATGCTTTTATTTGTTTTTCATTGGTGTCCAATTTGCTTAAGACAGGATGCTTTTAATCGAAATGGTGACGAAGACTGTATTCCTTTGCAATGGCTATTACTTCTTGGCAAACAAGGCATGATATTTTATCTCTCATGCAAGTAAATAAGTATCTATTTGTCCACTCTGGATTAAACACTCTATGTACTGATTCGGTCTTCTGTTTCTTTTTATCTTGTAATTTAAAAAGTCATCCCCAAAACTTTAATGTTAGAACCAAAAAATCTCCACAGCAGCTGCTCACATACAAATAAATACTGAGCTGAGTGTCTGACCTTAAAGAAACACCAGACGCTCGTGTAACTTGGAGGGCAGCTGCACAGCAAGGGAGAGGAAGAAGTCCTCACATTGTTGCTTCTCATTGCATAGCAGGCATCAGCTGCAACTTTGTCCCTGTTCAATGCCAGTAATGACCAAAAACACAGCAAAAGGATATGATTCTCTCTCCTCTCAAACTAAAGACAGACTGACAATGGTTGGTTGCCCTGGGACCCATGACAAATAGGAGAGAGTACATGGTGGCAACCCACCCACCAATTTACACAATGGGCACAATAGTGACTAGTGGAAGGTGGGTTAAGCAGGGCATGGACAAAGCACTCCCAAAATCCTTTGTCAGGCTGCAAGTGGCAGGCCTGCTTTAGAGTCTACTCTGAGTGGGGATCCTGGTTATGTCCTTACATCTCCCAATGAGAGAAGGCTGAGGATACCCAACTTGGTGGGAATTCATAAAGCAGTAAAAGAGGGTAAAGACTAAAGAATAAGGAGAGAAATCAGAGAAAAGTTATTAGGAATACAAGAGGAAAGCTGGTTCTCAAAAATATGAAACAATAAAAAAGCTCATAAAGACTGAAGGAAGAATGAATAAAAATTGAGGGAGGCCAGAATAAATCGAACAATTAGTTTACTATGAAGGAAAATGCACCAAACTCCTCAATTAAAGATAAAATCCTATAGAATTACAAAAGCTCTTGAAACAATCACAAGAAATTCAAGAATGGTTTAAATTAGAATTAAAAATCTTAAGAGAAGACATTAGGTATGTATTTAATTTGAAAATCAGATATTTCAATGTGGAATTAATTTTTAAAAAAAGTATAGAATGAGAAAATATGGTATGGAACATATACAAAGAAATAGATAATCTGATGGACAGAATATCAGTTTTAGAACACAAAAATATAGAGGGGAAAAAGGCTAAAGAGAAATAAAAAATGACAATTTAAAAATAATGCCTAAATTATACACAAACCAAAGAAACTGACCTTTGAAGACAGGATGTACAAAAATAACTTAAGGAAAATAAGTTTCATGGAAAAAAATGTGAACATTCAAAAAATCTTGACTAATATACTATAGGAAACAATATAAGAAAACTTTTTGGAACTCAAATACAGACAAAACAGAGATTGTTTGAATCTACAAGTTGTTGCTAGAGGGAAAAATTGAAACTTTATGGCATGTAGTGGATTAAGTCCATAATTTCAATGACAGAAAAATAAATTTTGCAAGTATCCATAGAAAAGATCTCCACAAATGGAGGAATAGCCATTCAAATAAGTCAGGACTACTTCATAGTCACAAGGAACAGAAAATGATAATGGAGTAGTCCCTTCAAAGTAATTCAAAATAACATATATTGCGAAGCTGAGCCTAATTATCAATGGGGAAAAAAAAGAGAGTTTTGATAAAAGAATGGCTCCTGAGGACTTTTTGAAAAAACTCGCCAACACTACCACCTTGACAACAACAACAAAGTGGGTGTGGGAGATTATTAGATTTTCAAGTATCTTACAAAATAGACTTAAAAGCTAAATAAACATAATTACCAATGATTGGTTAGGTAATGAAATAAAATATCCAATGTTTATAGGATATTATTATTATTTTTAAAAAATTAATTATAAAAAAAAGAGGGATCAAACAACAAAAGGTTCGAAGGACCTAAGTGTTTTAGGAGAACTTCAAGAACTGGAAGATGGAAAACAGGACAAACTAAATCATTGACCAAATTTCACACACCTGTAAAAGTGGGATCTTCTGTTGCAGGGACACTGG
This sequence comes from Vombatus ursinus, assembly GCF_900497805.2. Lineage (NCBI taxonomy): Eukaryota > Metazoa > Chordata > Mammalia > Diprotodontia > Vombatidae > Vombatus > Vombatus ursinus. Next base: position 80,742,325 of record NW_020954590.1, read on the forward strand.
ATTAGAACATTGCCTGAATGGAAAGAGGAGCAGTTAGAGGCAGAGGGAAACTAGAGATGTTCCCCACCACAATCCACAGGAGAACAGAGAAGAGATAGTCATATCTTTAATTACTTAATGAATAAGGGATACAGATAATGAATAAGAGATAAGGCCAAAATCATGAGTGGAGGGATTGGGATGGTGGAAGTAAAAGACAGGGGAATTGTCCTGGAAGGGAAAAAGAATAGGTAATAGTAAAGGATGTTCTTATGGTGGGAGGAGTATATGTGTGTGGTAAGAGGTATGCATCTTATAATGGATTTTTTTTCTGAGAATTTGTACATTGGGAAATCACCTAGGAAAGAACTGTAATTCCAAGGATTAAATCCCACAAGAGAAGAGACCTGAGTTTCCCAGGACATGCAGCCAGCACATAGGAGGAGCACAGAACCAGAAATGGGATAACCCAGCTTTTACAGTGGTGAGTGAACATAAGACCAGAGTATAGAATAGGGATCACTGGGTATGGGAGGAGGAAAGGGTGTATTTTAAAAAATGAACATAATGTATAACTAAAACAAATCTATTTTTTAAAAATTTTAAAAATAAATCATACAAAATATTGAATTTATTGACATTACATATTCAATACATCAAAATGGCCAATAAGCCTTCTCTAGTGTAATAGTAACCTTTAACAGTAAAAGATAGAATTAAAGTACCTATGTGATGGTTCAATCTATGAACTCTGGTCTGCATTCTTTGTTTTGTTTATTTAACTCTCCACATTGAGTTCAGATCCTGCTTAGAGTATGGAAATCTGAATTTTTATCTACCCTTTTGGTTAAATTACCTATATTAAATGCACCTTGATAAGGCATGCACCAGTTTGATCTCTCTTTAGTAAAGTTTTCTGTTTTGATTTGCCTATTGACATAACTTTGACCTACTTTTTGTACTTTGGCTTTTATCTGCCTTGTCTCAGATAGGTTACCAATACTGCTTTTTTTTTTTCCTGGTGCAAGTCCTTATATCTTTTGCAGATCAGAAAAGGACATGCTTGCCTAAATCCCTGTCTTTGTGTGATATATCCCTCCATCCTTACATTTTCAGGAAAGTATGAAAGAATAGAGTCATTGGCAAAGTCATTACCTATCTTGCATCAAGAGAGGACTGTCAAGCAATCACATATGACCACCCTCTAGCTGCACTTGGCCCATCTAATTAGCAAAAATGACCAGTTGGCAACTGAGAATTATCCTCTCTAGGGTAGGATCATATCCCCACGGGCAGAAAACTAGTAGCTTTGAGGCCAAGTGGAGACAAGCCAAGTCCCTTTAGTCATCAAAATGAGCGCAGTAGAATTCTTCTGGTCAGCCAACTGAGCCAAAATGATTCTTGTTGTCTTCCAACTGGCAGAATGTTCAACATTTTGGTCAATGTCATATCTTGTAGAGAATAGTACCTCCCAATGGACCATTTGGAACAATTTTGTATAAGAACTCTAACATATTTTTGATAAATTGTCTATAAGAAGAGAATTCCAATTAGTAAATTCATTAGCTGTGACAAGGGACAAGGGTAGGTCCTGTAATAGAACATTTTCTTCTCAGTCTTAGCCTAGGAGTTCTCAAGAAATCCACTAATCTTTCTTGACAAGTTCTTAGAATCATTGAGGGAAGCTACTCAAGATAAATAGATCCATGTAGAAAGCTAACTAAAACTATGTTAATATTTATTCAGTAGTATACCAAATATCAAGATTCAGGTTAATTGCCAACCACAGCCACTCACTCTTCTTTTCTTCTCACAATGGACCTTGATAAATTCATTCAATCTATGGGGGAGTACAAACTCATATTTTCTAATCTAAATGTGCCTGATATCTTGCTAAGGGGTTCTATTTGTACTGTGACCTACCAGGGCTTTTCATCATCAGAGATCCTACTAAGAGACTAGGAAATCCAGAATGGTAATAAAAAAAAAATCCATAATAAGTAAAATTTTCCCTTGGGCTTATCAACCAGGAGGACACAATCTCAGAATTTCTAGAGAATACTAAACTCCTCACACTTGATTTAGCACAGTCCTTGTTACTTTCTATGGTACTGGAAATAAAGTGGTCAGCCAAGTACAAACTATCAATTGATGCTTAAAGAAATTCAATTTGTGGTCAACCACTACTATTTTCCATGCCATAGACTGAGTGCATAAGTTTAATTAGTTATACCTCCCAAACACCAAAGAGATATTCTAGCAGAAAAAGATGTCATTTAAGTTATCTCTAGCAGCAGCAGCAGCAACAACAACACCAGCATAGATGTACCTTATTGAGATGGCAGCAGGCGTGGGAATGTAAACTTTTTTTCTGGCTTAAAAAGATATTTTCAATAGTATAAAGTTAAAAAAAACCCAATAACAAAGTGTTGGTTAACTACCACAACAAGACTGTACTATACTATAGGTAGTTTACAGATTTTTGCCTTCTCATTCCTAATATTATTATCATAACTTTCCCAGGAAAACTTAGGTTCCACTAAGTATTTAGAATTTTCTTTTTGATTTGCATAGGAGTGAAAAGAACACTGGACATTTTAGAAAACATGAATTCAGATACCAACTCTGTCCTTCACTAGTGACTATGGGCATGTACTTTCTAAGCTTCAGTGTACCCCTCTATAAAATAAGGATCATAATAATTCCAGTACCTCTCTCGACGGTTCTTGTGAAGAAGGCCTTTCAAAAACTATGAAGTATTATATTAATGTGAGTTGTTATTTTCTACTCCTTTGGTTGTTTTGTCTTTGACAAATACTCCCTGTTATTACCTCTTGACTACTTCAAAGACTGTGATTTGCCCTTCCCTTCTTGGTTAAATTGCTTGCTCTAGTTTCTTTGATTACATGACTTTTTCCTACGTCAAAGACTCTGGCTTTGACTGGCATTTCCTTGCATAAGTAAATTGGCATCATTGATTTTTCTCTCACTCTGAGTTATACCACCATCCAAATTATTTAAACACGCTAGGCTTTCCAGTTCCACTCTGGACAGCATAGCCATCATTCAGAAAAGAAATTCAAGTTTCTCCAATCACTAAGGAAATCTTTTGTTTAGGATCTAGAGGCAACTAGATGGTACAGTGGATAAGAGTTCTGGGCCTCAATTCAGAAAGCCTAGAGTTGAAATCCAGCCTCAGACACTTACTATCTCTATGACTCTGAACAAGCCATTTAACCTCTGTCTGCTTCAAGTACCTGGACTATAAAATGAAATAACAATGACATTTACCTCACAGAGTTGTTGTGAGGATTAAATAAGTTATTTGTAAAGCATTCCTCACAATGTTTGGCACATGGTTGTTTCCTTCCTTCTAAATTATACTAAATTCCTAAATTATAACCATGTAATTGCCTGAACTCTACTGTTAGAACCAGGGGATGTTGTGGACACAGCAGGGAATTTTCAGAAAAGAGAATTCTAAAAGAAAATTCTCTAAATAATAGGTGAATTACCTTGACTTCAATTCCAGAGAAAATTCTAGAAAGGATCATTAAAACAATTCATTGATAAGCATCTAGAAAGGGAAGAAGTGATTAGGAGAATCAGTATGGCTTCATCAAGAATACATCATGCCAAATTAATCTCATTTCCTTTTGTGTGAGTAGGGCCCCAGTAACAGATTGAATCTCTTTGAAGATCAACCTCACTAAATATGGAGAGGTGCATGGCCCCTTGGTGATGAATATTTTTGGCTTTGGCAACACATGAAATAAAGAAAAGTAAAAAAAAAAATCACCCTTAAGCTTGTGGGCCCCTTTCTACTTCCTCAGTGACAGAGGAAGAGTGACAGGAGAGGGCAGAAAGGGTGTTAAGAATCGCACTACTTTCAGGCCATGAACTAGCTTTTATTTGACCACTAGTTCTCAAAATGTAAGATCCTTGTCCAGTGACCAACAACTGAACATATCATTGGAGCATCTGAATCATATCCACCTTCACATTGTTCTAAATGAAACCCAAAGAGAGCTCACAGGTATTCTTTACAAAGGCAAAGAAATAAATTTGCAGAGTGTGTTTTGTACTACACCCAAAGGCAACAAGAAACACAATTTCATGGTACATATGGTCATTGTATTTTACATGTACTAATGATATATATTTGCAAAAAAGACTATCATGAAAATAATTACATCTTTTGTACCATTGATTGCTGAGAATGAAGTGGTATAGAACATCTGTGAAGAAATAGGACATTCCAAATTTAATTAACATATATTTTGATACCTGGTGGCTTCAGTGAAAAGGTGGGAAAAGATGAGCCTAGGAATTTTTGGAAATATTTGGAAAAACATAGTTCAGGGGGAATGAATGCTTTGTATATTACACAGAAACCTCATGCTTCTAAATCATGAATACTTTCTTCCAGAAAAGATCTGTGGTGGCACTGGACATAATGAACACCAAAACACCATAAAGGACAAAAAATGTTATATATTAACCAATGCGAAAAGACTTGTTATTGATGTGGGAGTAATCCTTGAGTCAGCTATCTATGTAGTCAGTCCATTAACTCATCAGAATTAGCAAAAAACAAGCAGTATAACAAGTATAACAAAGAGAAACAGCTATGTAGTACTTAGATTATTTAAATAAGTGATTAAAAATAAAAGTGGTGGATGGACAATAGAAATGACATGTTGCTGATGTAATAATTTTATCCAGAAGTTTAACCAATATAAATTAATGCCACAAAGAAATCTCCCAAATCTAGAAAGCACCTTAGTCAGCAAACATCTGACTTACTTGACAAATGAAGAGAGATGACTGCCAAAGGCAACACTAGGCTAAAATGTAAACTCATTTGTAAAATATTATGAAGAAGCATGATGGATGATTATGAACAGTATCATCTCATTAAGCAGACAGAAGCAATGGAGAGTAAAACCAGTCTAAAGAAACCATGGCAAAATATCCAACTAACCAAAATTATCCCCAGGAAATTCAAGGGTAAAATTGGAAGGAGGACTACAAACCGAAGAAAAATGGATAAGATTTGCAAAGATTATGAAAACTCTTTTCTCCATCAAAGAAAGTGGAACAATGACAGCTGGACTCTAACATCATAGACCCAGATGTTCATAAGAGTATGTAGAAATGGACCAAAGAAATGAAAGATGTGAAAAACAGCCAGACTGGTCTAAGATGCCACTGTATATGAGGCATCTGAAATAGAAGATACCAAAGGTGTGGAAAAAAAAATCTTGGATCTTATTAATATCAAAAAAGGTAATTGTAAGAACATCAAATAACCACTGACTTTTTGGGTTATAATCCCACATATGTAAAATCTTGAGAGTCATGAATCATGGGCATCCTTGATAAGGACAGTAACAGGTAATAAGTAGGCTTTCCAAAATGATATTCAACAATGGGCCACGCTTTGCCACTGCAAAATTAATTGAAAGATGTAGAGAATATGATCTGATTGTGCTTATTTGTTTGTGGAAAGGTGAGTTGAAACCCACCCTTCTGATGATAGCCAATTGTACAGCTTGTGTCTCTAACACAACTACAATTCCCCTAATCCTTTGTCACTATTTTACTATGCCTTTCCTTCCATTTCAGAAACTTCCTACAGGTGTTCTTCAGGAGAAGTTATAACCTAATTTCTACCTGGGCACCCACAGCAGCAGCTTCAGAGGTACCATTGTGATTGACACTGCATTCCCCCATTCCCCCACCTTGTATGACAGTTCTGGCTACTCCCTTTTCATTTTGAGTGTGGCAGAATAAGAAGGGATGGATGGATTTTGATCAGCATTTATAGCCCTTATTACATTATATTTCTTCCCAAACTTCCTTATTACTGTCAAAGATACCAATATCTTTCTAGTCATATAGGTCCACAGCGTCTATGTCATCTTCTACTCCTCACTCTTTTCATTGACGTATCTAATTAGTTGTCTTTTCCACCTCTATATGTTTTACATTTATCTCCCTCTTTTTTTTTTCATGCAGCCACCAGCCTATCCCAGCCTTTGATTTGGACTTTTCCAGTAGCCTCCTAAAGGGCCTTCTTGCCTCAGTTCTCTCCCCTCTCCAATCCATCCTTTAATAGCTGCCAAATTGGTTTTCCTTAGGAGTTGGTCTGACCTAAGGATCTTATGAGACTCAAAAAAGACAATGGATGTAGAGCACTTTACCAACCTTAAAGTGCTATATAAATGACAGTAATTATTGCAGTCACCTAAAGTCACAGGTCTTCAGTCTGGTAATGATTTAATTTCCTGAGCTTTCTACTATACTCTTGCTGAGCTCACATAATGTTTATAGAGAGGAGAGGGCTAGTGAATATTTAACAACTGACTCTTAAGGAAAAATATGTATATACACACTTCTAAGTTTAATCTACATTATCGACACTTTCTTAAGCCTAGAAATCAACAAAACAATACACTGATATGTAGTAATCCCCAGCTTTTGCTGTAAAAATGCTCACCCTCAAAATTTGACAATTGGCTCTTACCAGCTGTTTAAAGGTCAGTCAAGTAAACCCATGGTGTGGCTGTGTCCCTCCCCTATTCAGTAAACCCCAGTAGTTTCCTAATGATCCTGTTGATAAATATTGTTTTAACTTTTACCTCAATCTTCTTAATTTTCTTTTTATTTTACAATGCACTATTTTTGGTGTAAGTTTATTAGTAAAGTAGCACATGTGTATAATTTATAAAAAAAGTAAATATATACACACTGGGATAGTATATTCAGTTTTTTAATGGATGGAGGACTTAAAGAAATTTGGGCTGCAACAATAGAGACAAAATTGTACAAATCTAATTTGTGGAGGCTAAAAATCTGGGAACAATAAAAGAATTAGGATTTAAAAAAAAGAGCTGAGCATAGGCTGTTAAAAAAAAATCTTGAAAGTTCTTACTTATCCCTCTCTCATAACAACCACAACCATAACAACAACAACAAATGTCCCTTGGAAGACTATATCCATAACAAACTGGTTTAAAGAAAGGGATTAAAATCAATCATTCAATCAACAAGCATTGTTGGAGTGGGCCAGATATTAAAACAGTGACAGTGAAGATTTGTTGTTGTTCAGTCTTATCTGATGCTTTGTGACCCTGCGGACGATAGCACACCAGTACTATCCATGAGGCTTTCTTGGCGAAGATACTAAAGTGGTTTGCCATTTCCATCTCTGGTGGATTAAGGCAAACAGAGCTCAAGTGATTTGCCCAGGGTCACACAGCTAGTAAGTGTCAGAGGCCAAATTTGAACTCAGGTCTTTCTGACTTCAGGCCCAGCACTCTAGCCACTGAGCAACCTATCTGCCTCTTAACTGAACCACCTAACTGCCTCCTGTGGAGGGCACAAAGAGCAATAAGATGTAGTCTTTGTCCTCAAATGGTTTATAATGTTCCAGGGAGATAAAATTTAAAATGTAAGCTCCTTGAGAGAAAAGATGTTCCCTTATTTCATAGTATTTAATGTGTTCAATTAAATGGAAATAAAAATATACATATAACAATACAAAGTCATTATTATTCAGTTGTGTCTACTTCATGACCCTGTGGACCATAGCATCAATACTGTCTATGAGATTTTCTTGGCAATGTTACTGGAGTGATTTGCCATTTTTTTTCCTCCAGTGGATTAAAGCAAACAGAGGTAAAGTGATTTACCCAGGATCACACAGCTAGCATTGTCTGAGGCCGGATTTGAACTCAGGTCTCCCTGACTCCAGACCCAGTGCTCTATCCATACAACTATCTAGCTGCCTAATATAAGATTACATTAATTCAATACTGAAAAGTTATATAGACAATTATTACTTCAGGGATTCAGAAAAAGGGAGTGATCACTGTGGACTCAGATAATCAGGAAAGACTTCTTTGAATAGTGGGTCTGAAGTTGGGTTTTGTTCCTGACCATAGAGTTAATCTAAATTATCACAGTCATGGATGTAGCACAGGTTCTAGGTCTGGGAGTTCTAGGTGGGTTATAGGATGGGAAGGATGTTTGGGTAGAGCTGCTGAGGAAACAGTGGTGGCAATTTTGTATATAGCTCTACCATCTATGCTGATAACATTTCTTTCTTGGTCTTCAGCCAAACAGGAGGTGGGGGGGAGTAGATGATGAGAGGTGATTCATCCTTCTTAATTTGAGTGACTAGATGAATGAAAGCATAGCCCAAGGAAATGCATTCCCCTTCGTACACCAGAAGGCCCATAGTGATTGAGCTCCTTTACCCTATACACAGGAGGAAGGATGTGGCCTAACATGTTCTGCACCATCAGAGATAGTAGAAGGAAAAAGAGGGGCAAGTATAGATTAGAAACTCAAGTTCCCCATTTCACTAGGCAGAACTGTAAATTTGTATATGGTAATATTAATCTTCTTGACTAGTGAACTGTTGCACTCTTGGTTTTAATTGGCCCCCAGGACAATAAAAAGACAAACTTTACTAATTTTCATACCAATAATAATAATGCTAATTAAATATTTTGCATTTCTGAAGCATTCTACATCATCTATTAATAAACATTAACAGATGAGAGAATCACTCTATGTAGTAATTGTTTTAATATGCAGCTGCTTTGATCTGTGGGTCCTGAATAGACTGCTGAGGTTACCTTGGAGACTCACAGATTTAAGCAATGGGTGGTCTGGAGCTGGGCTGATTCTAGAGGTAGACCAGCAACATACAGGGAAATGGGTATTGAGGGGTATTAAAAATCACTTTTTGCAAATGTACATATTTTGAATGCCAGGAAATTTTGGCATCTGTGGTGCCTAAGTATTAGATCTGAGATAAGTCAAATTAGGTGTCTTGTGTACAGTGGTGTCAGATGTTCCAGTGGAGAATAACACACAGAGAAGTGACAATTTTCAGAAATTTTCACAGATCCCTTATTCTACCCCTAACCTCCATTCCTCTCTTTGTTCACAATAAATTCCTCCTGCCTTATCTATTGGATGATAAGGCAGAGTTGACCAGAGAGATTTATTTGAAAGGAGTGAACAGAGAGAGTCAGTTGGAAGGTTTGAAAGACAAACTTGTCATATTTCATAATTTTGCCTGGAGCTCAGCCATCTCCTTCAGTCATGCTCTGGCCACCTGGTGGCTGGGAGAAGGATTCCCAAAGTCAACATAGCAAAACTCATGAAAAGGAGTGTATTCATGGTTTCTGACAGTTTTAGAATTGTAAGGACCTGTAGGGCATCTAACATAAGTTAAAAATCTATATTTCCGGTGATTCTGTCTTTTTTTTTTCATACTTTTCTTTCCTTGAAAGCACAATGTCTATTGAGAGCTTTACTATTCAAAACACTGCTTTTGATGTGTCTCTAATGTACAGGGAGCACTCCTTTGGACAAAAAAATCCAACAATGGGTAGTCTTTGCTAAAGGCTGTGTTTTTAGAAAATCAAGAAGAAACATTTAAAATAAATCAGACATTTTATGCTATACCTCCTCCCCTCAAAGATCGTTTGAATTTTATCTCCCTTCTTTTGTTCTTTTGTTTAGTCCAATCAGTTGCGTGCTAAAACATGGTCCAAGATTTAGAGTGAGAAGGGACCTCAGAGACCATCTAGAGAGACCAACCATTTCATTTTTACAGATGAAGAAACTGAAGGTCAGATAAGTTAAGTGCTTTGCCCAAGGCTACAGAGTGTCAGTGATAGAATTTGAATGCAGGTCTTCTTCCTATATATTATACTACAATCCCTCTAACAGGGGCAGAGAATACTTTCAGATCTCCTCTCATTTCTCCCATCCCACATTTTTAGGTTCTTAAATTGAGGTGCCAGATAGTCGTGGGGGAGTAGGAAAATGCAAAACAATGAAGGGGAAATCTATTTAGCCAGATCCCTCCTCTGTTCCCTCAGGTCCACTAGCCAATCAGTTGTGGAAAAGACGACTGCCTTTCCTTGATACCTCTTTAACATATACCCTAGGGCCTTACTTTAGTTTGGTAACCGGGGCTACCATTCCACTCTTCCACTTCAAGAATGTGGTTGGTCTCTTAGGAAAATTTATGGTAATTAGGCAATGAAAAGGGTCAACTAGAGTAATAGCTTTCAGAGATTGCCCTAGAGAAGCTTGGAGAGAAGGTTTAGAGAAGCATAGAGAAGACCTTAGGCCTTTAGTCTGGCTAAAGCCATTTTCATTTCCTAGGTGTTCACTATTATCTTGTCACATTTTGTTTTTCCACTCCTGGGCACTCAGTGTTCACTTTTAAATGAGCCTCCATAGCTTTTCACGTGATGTCATGCAGGAACTTTCATTTACTCTTTCCCACCATGTGGCAATACACCTGAATGAATCCTCAAATATGGGCATAGTAGATGAAGCATGGACTTCCACCACATCGCAACGTCATTACCATGTCAGTCAAATGTGCCAATGCAAAGGTTTGGATCCCTGAGGATTTTCCTTTAAAAGGACTTCAGCACAATATTTGATGGGACACTCAGGTGCCCAGAGTTTAGAAGAATCAGGGCTATCGTTCTTGCTAGAATGGTTGATTTGATGAGTATTGCTACCAAATGTTCTCCAGGTAGGAGGTTTGTTATATCATGCTAACTACATGAGATTTGAAAGAGGACAAACCCAACCATTTGACACAAACCTCACGATGAAATTATTGGACCCTGAGCCATCCAGTTAGGCATTAAATATGTATGACTGCGTTAAAATAACACAGAGCAATACACTCACACCTTGTATCAATTTCCTGTGACTAATATTTGCATCATTACAGAACTTAAGTCCTAACAGTATCTGAGTTACATGTCTTCCTTAATGTTGCACTCAATGATTTTTAAAAAGTTACATCATACTTTGTCATCACCCAAATCCTCATCAATTCTCAGCTTCCATGGCACATGCCTGTTTGCATAAGCATACACAGAGTAGATTAAGGAACCGATCTTTGTCCTTTAATAGCGCTTCGTATTTAAAATGAAGTTAGGGACTAAGGCCTAGAGTGGGAAGACCAGGCCATCCTACCACTGTTTGGATTTATTGCACCATTCCAAGCCCTATTTCATGTCCTGCTGCTGGAGTCTGTCTCCTTTCAGGCAAGGTTTAGCTCAAGTAATGCAAAGTGCTTTGTCATCCATGATATATGCTAAAATCACAGGTGGGGAGGTGTGAAAAAGTTCTATTCTTGCAGTCTTTATGATGTAAATGATTCACTCCACAAAACCACTTTATTTTATGTAAAATTAAAAATTCATAACCTGAGAAATCCTTAAGGACTTTGTGGCAGAAAACCAGCCGCTATTTGTCCAAGTGTGTCTCCTCAATTCTGTCTGTACTTTTATAGACAAACAGGGGGTAGAAAGAAAAACAACCAACCCTTTAAAAAATTCTTTGACCCTGCTTTTTGCCATCTGAATGGTCATGGTTGAGTGGAAAATCAATGAAGTACTGTGAGAATTGCAGCTCACTGTTGCAGACAAGCCACACAAAAATCCAACTTTTCACATGAGATGAAGATTGCCTTTGGTTCATTTACTCTCTTAAGACACATTAAAATCAAATCTATCACCCCATTTGGCCATCTGTCAATTCTCACTGCACAGTAAACGGGACGACTTTGTTCCTTGATCACCAGAATGGGAGGATGTTTTGTTGCTGTAATAAATGGTTTTAGGCCGAAGAGACAAAAATAAATCAATGCAATTTATAAAGTTGGGGTGAAAATGTTAGATGCAGTTTTAGAAACTACAGAGAATTATGTATGGATGAGTTGCAATAAATAAAGCACAGCTTTAGCAGTTTAGGAAAATAAATAATGAAGATGAAAGAAATTAATGCATAGTCTTTTATTGGGAATCCCTTTTTCCTTTCACAGAATTCATACAAGAGTATTTTGCACATCAAAGGTGCGACTGCTTTGTAAATTTCATTTTAAATGTGAATACGCCAAACAACAGTCCCCAATTTTCCTTCTAAGGCATCCAGTGGTTTTGGACTAACAACCTGAAAATCCAGGTTCTGGCAGTATCCAGATAATTGTTCTGCTGTTTATTAACAATGCAATGCCTTTCAACAATAGCTTGTAGTTTCAGATGGAACATTGGGAGTCTAATGTGCTGACCCTGGGCTCTGTTAACTACAAGTGCCAGCCCTGCAGGTGCTGATTAAGGAAACTTGTGTGGCCAACATCTTCCCAGCTTTCCCAGCAACAGTGGCACCCGTGGGCCTTGTTAGTAGCCCCATGAAGTCTCTTATTATCACCACTCATGAACATCTAAATTCTGTTTCCTAGGGAGGCAGCATGGTGTAGCCAAAGGGGCCTTGGACTTGAAGTCAGAAGTTCTGACTCTCCCACTTAGTAGCTATGTGACCTTAGGTAAATTATTTAACCTCTTTGAGCATCAGTTTCTTCCTTTATAAAATTAGAATCAAAACTGTGTCATGTTGAGAGAATCACATGATAATATGAGTACTTTGTCAATATAGATGTATAAAAATCTAAGCTGTTATTTATTTAAAATATATTTATATTGGTTCTTTTATTTTTTATGTAATCAGATTTTCTGCCAGTATTCCCTTCCCTTTTCCTTCCCAGAGAGCCATCTCATATAACAAGTAATATTTTTAAAGAAATAAAAGAAAAGGAGGAAGAAGAGAAAAACAAGCTAAATTGATTTTTAAATAAATTTGCTGTCATTCTTAGTAGGCTCTCCTAATATCATTAGGTTTTTACTAAGTAGAATTTGAAAAAGGACATAAGAACTATGGTATAAGCAACTGATAATGAGCCAATCAGTCACAGCAGCCTTCTGAAAAGAAAATTCTTTACAGATATCACAATATATCCATAAATATATCTATCTATATTAACTACTACTATTTTTGTCTAAAAGTTTAGGAATGACAGTTGCTGACACAGCATACTGGGAAAATGTTGGGTCTCAGATGTTTTCTTCAAAACAATGGTGGATTTTATTAATTAACATTAACACTAATTTAACTTATTTAAAAATCCTATAAAGTCCTCCTCTGATGCCTCATCATGACTGACAGGTGGCCTGAGTTGTCAAAGCTGTGTGCTAAGAACACAAGCTCTGTCTGGTCCTATCAACTTAGAAAGGCTTTGAGCATGGACACAGTATACTAAAATGTTTGTCTTTGTCCAAGGCTCAATTTAGCTAAGTTTAGAAAGATTTGCCACTGAGTTAATCATGTGTTGATGGCATTTTAGCCAAAATAATTCTACCAAGGAAATTCTACCAAGGAAATCTACCAAGTCATGGGTGGTGGTGGGAGGAGGCTGGACTTGAAGGGTTTAAGAAACACATTGATTTCATGGCTTCATAGATCATTGTAATAAGAAGGGACCATTGAAATCGTTTAGCCCAGGTCCTCTTAATCTTTTTTGTGCCATGGAGCCCTTTGGTAGTCAGCTAAAGCCTTTGGACATTGGCTTTCTTTTAGTCACAGCTAATGTTGCAATTTCTGTAAGAAGACACTCCCAGTCCCTCTTAATTTTAATGCCTTTCCTCTGATATGATTATGGCAGCTAATTGGCTAAATGGAGAGATAGTTATTGTTGTTGTTTGTTCTTCATTCTTAAGAAAACCAATGACATCAGGAGGGTGATGTGCTGACTTGCAAGTGAATTGGATTTAAATAAGGCAGAGCTATGCAAAATCATCAGCCTCACTATCCTCCAGAGTCATGGGAGTTCAGTGGCAAGACATAAGTCAAGAGGACTAGTGATAGTCCAGAATGCAGTGGGAGACTGCCTTTTTAAACTAAGGACTTTCCCAGGTCTCAGTTTGTCTGAGGCAATACCCATTCAGATATCAAAAGCTAGGTAAGAATTGAGACAAAAGATGGCCTAGTTTGTTTTCCCAAAAGAATCAATCTGGGAGGGGAAGACCCTCAGAGTTTCTGTACAGAACAGAAAACAATTGCCATTTGCACTCAAAACCCAAACAATGAACAAGTGAGGCTTGGACTGGGACCTATTATTAGCTAATCAGTGAGAGCCAGAGTGATTTGGGTTTAAAGACACAGTCAAATAAGCTCTGTTTGAATCACAATGGGTTTTTTCAAAGCCTGCTTTTCCAGAGTTATATTTCAAGAAATCATAAATGAAACTACATGAGATAAGAGAGTTAAATGTCTCAGCTTTAAAAAAAAATAGAATAAATAGGAAAGAGAAAAAAAATATAGCCCCCAGTCCCAAGATACCTTGCAAATTATAAGTGATCAAAAATTGTATTCCTTTGTACAGAGCACCCACATGTAAGGGTATGATTCCCCATGTGGATAGGGGGAGAGAAAGAGGAAGAAGGAGGAGGAGGAGAAGACAAGGAGGAGGAAAGAAATAGCAGCACTGCCAACTCAAACTGGCCATTTGGGTCCCCAGCTACTACTCCTCACAGATTGTTGTTTGTCCTTCATTCTCAAAGAGGACCAATTGGCTCAGTGGATTGCGATCTGGCCCTGGAGACAGGAAGTCTTGAGTTTCCTCAGATACTTATCAGCTGTATGACCCTGGGCAATTCATTTAACCCTGTTTGGGTCCATTCTTTTCATCTGTAAAATGAGCTGGAGAAGGAAATGCAATGCACTCTAGTATGTTTGCCAGGAAAACCTCAAATAGGATCATGAAGAGTTGAATACAATTGAAAAATGACCAAATAACAATTGAAATGATTCTCAGTTTACCTTGTACATATTTTGTTTCACATAATTATTTTCATGTTGACTTCCCCATTAGACCCTGAGCTCCTTGAGGGCAGAGACTGTTTGTTTTCACTTTTTTTTTTTTGGTATGCCCAGTGCTTATCATAGTTCCTGGCACATAGTAGGTACTTAATAAATGTTGGGTCACACTGACTTGGCTTCCTCTCAGAACAATGTGTCTGAATGCATGAAATAAAACCATAGAATTACAAAGGAAAACAATTATAATACAGATATGGAAATATTAATTAAAAAACAAACTGGTAGACCTGAGGTTAAGAATCTCTGATCTAGTCTTACCTTTCCCCATATTTTACAGATTAAAAAAATTAATTTAGCCCTTGATAATTCCTACTTTGAAATATAATCTGAAATATTTTGCTGCCAAAATTCTTATAAATTCTCTATTATCATTAATTTCTTGGATTTTAAAAATTTATCTAATTATATAAAATATCTTCCTAATTTGATTGGTATATTGCTAAATATGTAAATGTTCATAAGATGATATATTAAGAATTAAAAAGGACTTTGGAGGGCATCTAGTCCAACCCCCTTGTGCTATAGATGAGGAAATTGAGGCCCAAAGAAGTTAAATAATTTGGTTAAGGTCACACAGCAGCCCAGCTGATATTTTAACCATCCTCTCATTCTGAATCCCACATTCTTTTCACTATATAGTATTGTAATAATTCTTTTGATATTGATGGGACTGAGCAATGAAGATTTTGCATTATGAATATATTTTGTATCTTGATATTTTTATTGAAGCTATTAATTGGGTTAATTTTTCTGTTAATTATTGATTTTTAATCAGTCAACTAGCATTTATTAAGCACCCAACAATAAGGTTGGAAGTCAGAGGGAGAGATGGAATGACAGAAGATTATGATCATTCAAAGGGATTTCAGAGTTCATGATCATGGATATGGAACACATAGACTTTCCTCTTTTTAAATTCAGTTTTATTTTATTTTTAGTTCTAAATTCTTCCCACCTCTTCCAACCCCATCCATGAAGAAAGCAAGAAAAACAAACCTGTTATAAATAAGTATAATCAAGTAAAACAAATGCATATATTAGCAGTGTTGAAGTCCCCTAATACAAAGGCAGGAGTTGAGAAGGGAAAAATTTTAAGCCAGGTATAGAACTCATTGAAGAAGAATGGGAGTGACCTGGAGATTTGTAGACAACAGACACCAGCATTTTGATTGGGGAGTAGATATGAACAACGCGAACCTCAAAGGAAGAGACGTAGCATAACTTGTTAAACTATTCCCCCAGTTGATGAGTATCTCTATAGTTTTCAATTCTTTGCAACCTCAAAAATAGTTGCAATAAATGTTTTTGAATATAGGAGTCATTTTCCTCTTTCTATATATCTCTGGAATATAGACCTAAAAGAAGTATTGCTGGGTCAAAGGGTATGTACAGTTTAATAGCTTTTTATGCATAGTTTGAATTTGCTCAAAATGGCTGGACCAGTTTATAGCTCCATTATTAATGTATTCATTTACTTATTTTCCCATGCCCCCTCTAGCATTTGTCATTTTTCTTTTTTGTTATATTATCCAATCTGGTTGGTATGAAGCGGTACTTAAGAGTTGTTTTAATATACATTTCTCTAATTATTAGCGATTTAGAGCATTCAAAAATATGATTATAGTTTGGATTTTTTTTTTCATATCTGCTTCATTTCCCTATGTATTTTAGAAATAAGACTTTCCTCAAAGAAACTTTCTACAAGAATTTTCCCCTTCAAATTCCTGCATCTCTTCTCATTTTAAGAGAATTGATTTTATTTATTCAAAAGTTTTTAAATTTTATATAATTGAAAATTTCCATTTTAGCTAACTGTGAATCTCTATATCTCTTGTTTATTCTTGAACTTTTCATCTGTCCACATATATTATAGCTAATTTTTTTCAGTGTTCCTCTAATTCAGTTATGATGTCACCCTTTGTGATATCTAAATCATGTTCTCATTTGGAGCTTGTCTTGGAATTTGGTATGAGATATTGGTCTATACCCAATTTCTGCCAGACTGCTTTACAGTTTTCCAAACATTTTTTTATCAACTAGTGAGTTCTTACCCCAGTAGCTGGTAGATTTGAGTTCATCAAATGCTAGGTTATGCTTCTGAATATTGTGTATCTAATCTCCTTCACTGATAATTTCTTTCTTCGTGACTATCAAATTATTTTGACTATTATAGCTTGTTCCTCCAAATGAATTTTGTTACTTTTTTTTTTCTAGTTCTATAAAGTAATCCATTGTTAGTTTGATTAGTATGGCACTAAGTAAGTAAATTAGTTTAGGTAATATTGCCATTTTTATTATATTGGTTAGTCCTACAAATGAGCAATTTTTCCCTTAATTATTTAGAATTGTCTTTATTTGTGTAAAGTGTGCAGTGTAATTGTGTTCATACAGTGTGTGTCTTGGCAGGTAGACTTCCAAATATTTTATACTGTCTGTAGTGATTTTAAATGGAATATAATAATAGTTTGAATTTATGTAGCACCTACTGTGTGCCCGACACTGTGCTAAGCGCTTTACAAATATCATCTCATTTGATATTCATAACAACTCTGTGAGGTAGGTACTATAATAATCCTCATTTTACAGTTGAAGAAACCAAGGCAGGCAGAGGTAGATGTCTTGCCCAAGGTCATAGAGCTAGTAAGTGTTTAGGGTCAGATTTGAAGTCAAATCTTCCTGGAGTCATCCAGGCCTAGTACTCTATTCCTAGTGCCACTTAACCACCTTTCTACCTCTTCCTGCTAGATTTGATGGGTAACATTCAGAAATTCTAATGATTTTTGTGGGTTTATTTTTTATCTGCAATTTTATTAAAGTTAATTTTTTAAATTAGATTTTTAGTTGATTTTCTTGGTTATTCTAAATAAGCTATCATGTTATCTGCAAAAAGTTTCTTCTTTCCCCATGTTTATCTTTTAGTTTATTTTTCTTGATTTATTACTATAGCTTACATTTCTAGCACTATATTGAATAGCAGTTGTTATAATGGACATCCCTCTTCTTATTGGAAAATCCTCTACCTAGTCTCTATTACAATTCATGCTGGCTCTTGGTTTTACACAGGTAGTACTTATCATTTCAAGGATAATTCAATTTATTCCTATGCTTCATAGTGTTTTCAACAAGAATGAGTATTGTTTCTTGTCAAAAGCTTTTTCTGAATGTTTTGATATTGCTGGCATTTTTTTTCTTCTATCTATATGGTTAATTATGTTTATAATTTTCCTAATATTGACCTAACCTTCCATTCCTGCTATAAATCCAGCCTAATAATAGTGTGTAATCTTAGTGATATTCTTCTATAGTCTCCTTGCTAATATTTTATTTATTCATTTATTTTGCATCAATATCAATTAGGGACATTGGATTATCATTTTCTTTCTCTGTTTTGACTCTGCCTAGTTTAAATATCAAGAATAAATTTGAGTCATAAAAGGAACTTGGTAGAACTTTTTTCTTTTACTACTTTCTCAACTGATTATTTTAAAGTAGAATTAAATATTCTTTAAATGTTTGGTAGATTTTGCTTGTAAATCCATTTCCACGAGTTTTTTCTTTGGGATTTCATTTATGATTCAGTTATTTTATTTTTTTACCTGAGATAAAGCTGTTCAAGTATTTTATTAACTGTTTGTTATCTGGGTAATTACTATTTTTGAAAATATTAATCCATCTCCTTTACATTGTGACTTTTATTAGTGCATAGTTGGGCAAAATAATTGTTTTTATTTCTTCTCCATTGGTTGTGAATTAACTTTTTAAATTTTTGATATTGGTAATTTGGTATTCTTCCTTCATTAAAAAAAAAAAAAAACAAGTTAGTTGACTTCCAGGGATGGAGCAAAGATGGCAGCAGAGAAGCAGCACAGTAACTGGCCTCTTCTAATATTCCCCTCCAAACAACTTTAAAATAACACCTCAAATCAAATTTTGGAGTGGCAGAGCCAACAAAAGTTCAGGGTGAGATATTCTTCTAGCCCAAGACAACTTAGAAGGGAGGAAGGAGAGATTGGGGTTGAGGATGGCCTAGAACCCACATGGATGTAACACCAGTGGTGGGAATTAGTGGTGACAACAACAGTAGCACCAGTTTTAGGAGCTCTCAAAACAGAGAAGGGAAGGGAATTGGACAACTGGTCAGAGAGAAATCATAGGAGCCCTATGTGCTAGTAATGGGTGTAGGGCCAGATGCTATTTGACAGCTCCATTGTTTATACACACTTCCTGGTCACAGTTCAAAGATAGAGAGGAACACTTTCAGTCATGAGGTAACAGGGGCCTGAGGAGCAGTATTACTTACTATACCAAGGGATCAGAGACTCTCCCTGGGAAGGAATCAGAACATAAACTAGGACAGCAGTGACCACACCTCTCTCTTAATCACACAGCTTGGAAGCATTGAAAACATCCAAATGCACAGACCTACCTCTGAAAACAGCAGTGCAAAGAAGTCTAAAGCTTGGAACAGTGCCTATCCTGCCCTGACTCCCCAATTCCAGGAACACAGCCCAAATTTAACATAGAGTTCAAAGTCAAGAAATATGATGGAAAAGGGAGAAAACCTCATCATATAAAGCTACTATGGTGACAGGGAAGATCAAGACAAGGACTCAGACAAAGACAATGATGTCAAAACAACTCCAGGCAAAGCCTCAAAGGAAAAAAAAATAGTGAATTAGACCAAGCCTAACAATAATTCTCAGAAGAGCTAAAAATGATTTTAAAAATCAAATAAGAGCAGTACATGAAAAATTGGGTAAAAATGAAGACAAGGGAATAAAATTATGAAGAGATAATAGCTTGGTATAAGAAGTTAAAAAAAACTGAAGAAAATAACATCTTAAAAAACAGCTCAGAGGAAAAAAAAAAGGTATGAAATTTCACTGATGAAAATAACTCCTTGAAAAAGCACAATTGTCCAAATGGGGGAAAATAGGTACAAAAGCTCACTGAATAAAATGATTTTTTAAAAATGAGAATTGGACAAGTAGAACTTAATGACTCCATGAAACATCAAGAAACAATAAAACAAAGATTAAAAAATGAAAAAGAAATTAGAATAAAATGGGAAATATTTCATCAGAAAATCAACAGACCTGAAAATAGATTGAGGAAAGCTAATTTAAGAATTATTGTACTACTTGAAAGCCAGGAAAAAAAAAAAGGCCTGGACATCATATTTCAAGAAATTATCAAGAAATACTACCCCAATATTCTAAAACTTGAGGGTAAAATATAAATAGAAAGAATCTACTGAAGAGAGATCACCACCTGAAAGAGATCCCCAAATTAAAATTCCCAGGAATATTATAGTCAAATGTGAGAGCTCCCAGGTCAAAGAGAAAATGCTTCTAGTGGACAGAAAGAAGCCATTCAAGTATTGTTGAGCCACAGTCAGGATCACACAAGATTTAATAGTTACCATGTTAAAGCAATGGAATATGATATTTTAGAAGGCAAAAGAGCTAGGATTACAATTAAGAATAATGTACCCAGCAAAACTGAGTATAGTCCTTTGAGGGAAAAAAATGGATATTTCATGAAATAGAGGATTTTTAGGCATTCCTGATGAAAAAAAAAACAGAACTGAAAATTTGACTTTCAAATACTAGACTCATAAGAAGCATAAATATGTATATGTGAAAGAGAATTCACAAAGGACTCAATAAGTTAAGCTGTGTACATTCCTATATGGGAAGATGACACGTTACTCCTATGAACTTTATCATTATTATGGCAGTTAGAAGGACTCTACATAAAAAGAAAGCATGTGAGTGAGTAGACTATGTTAAGATGATACAAAAAAAATGGATGGGTGAGAAAGAGGGATGAATTGGGAGAAGTGGGAAGAGAAAGGAAGAATGGGGAAACTTATCTCACATAAAAGAGGTGTGCAAGAAAAAGTTTTTGCTGTGGAGGAGAAAATGGTGGAAGGGTCTGGGGAAGCAGTTACTGAACCTCACTCTCATCTAAATTGGTTCAAAGAATAAATATATCTATATATCTATATCTATACCTATCTATGTATGTCTGTATCTATGTATCTATATATCTATCTCTCTATCCAGAGACACACACACACACACACACACACACACACACACACAATCAAGTGGGTATAGAAATCCATTTTACTTAACAGAGAAGCAGGAGGGGAAGAGGATAAGAAAAAGGAGTGGGTGATAAAAAGCTGATAAAGTAAGGTAGGGCTCAGAAGAAATGGACTTTAGAGGAAGGACAGAATAAAAAGTGAGAAGAATAAACAGGAGAAAATATGATGGAAGAAATTGTATACATAGTAACCATAATTGTGGATGTGAATGGGATGATTTCATCCATAAGAAAGAAGCACATAGGAGAATTGATTAGAAATTAGAATCCAATAATGCAGTTTACAAGAAGTACACCTGAAATAGAGACGCACAACATAAATAAGGAGCTAGAGCAAAATCGATTATACTTCAGTTGGGGTAAAAAAGGGAGGGGTAATAATCATGATTTCAGACAAAACAAAAAGAAAAATAGGCCTAAGTAAAAGAGATAAGCAGAGAAATCATATCTTGCTAACAAGCACCATAGACAATGAAGTAATGTCAATACCAAACACTTATGCACCAAATAAAAGAGTACCCAGTTTCTTAAAGGAGAAGTTAAATGAATTATGGGAAGAAATAGTCAATAAAACTATACTAATGTGAGACCTCAACTTTTGCTTCTCAGTGCTAGATAGATCTAACCACAAAATAAATAACGAAGTTAAGGATAGGAATAGAATTTTAGAAAAGTTAGTTATGATGGACCTCTGGAGAAAATTGAAAGAGAATAGAAAGCAGCTTACCTTTTTCTCATCTGTACATGACACTTTCACAAAAATTGACCATATATTAGGGCATAAAAACCTCAAAACCAAATCCAGAGAAGCAGAAATATTAAATGCATCTTTTTTAGATCATAATGAAATAAAAATTACATAAATGGCCATGGAAGTTCAGATTAAAAATTAATTGGATACTAAATAATAGAATCCTAAAGAATGAATGTCAACAAACAAATCAGAAATAATCAATAATTTCATTAAAGATAATGACAACAGAGACAACATACCAAAACTTTTGGAATGCAACCAAAACAGTACTTAGGGAAAAATGTATATATCTAAATGCATACATCAATAAAAGAGAGAAAAAGCAGATTAATGATTTGAGCATGCAACTAAAAACTAGAAAATGAAGAAATTAAAAATCCCCAACTAACTACCAAAATGGAAATCCTGAAAATCAAAAGAGAAATTAATAAAATTAAAATTTAAAAAACCCACTGAGCTAATAAACAAAACTAGGAGTTAGTTTTATTGGAATAAACCCCAATATGATAAATAAAACTGCTTAATTTGATGTCTAAAAAGAAAGAAGAAAACCAAATTACCAGTGTCAAATATGAAAAAGGTGAATGCAGCACTAATGAAGATGAAATTTAAGCAATTATCAGGAGTATTTTGCCAAATAATATGTCACTAAAGCTGACAATCTAAGTGAAATTGATGAATATTTACAAAAATATAAATTGCTCAGATTAATAGAAGAGGAAATAGAATATTTAAATAACTCTGTCAGGAAAAAAAATGAACAGGTCACAAATGAACACCCTAAGAAAAACTTTCCAGGACAAGATGGATTTATAAATAAATTCTACCAAACATTCAAGCAATAATTAATCCCAATACTATAATAACTATTCAAAAAATAGATAAAGAAGGTATCCTACCAAATTCTTATTATCACAATAATAAGTTTTTAATACCTAAACCAGAGAAAGTAAAAACAAAGAAAGAAAACTAAAGGCCAATTCCCCTAATGAATATTGACACAAAATTTTAAAATCAAATTCTAACTAGGAGACTATAGCAATATATCACAAAGATATAGATAAGACTATGTAGGATTTATACCAAGGTGACGCTGTTTCAACATTAGGAACACTATCAGCATGGTTGACCATATCAATAACAAAAATGACAAAAAATCATATCATTAGATCAATAGATGTAGAAAAAGCTTTATGATGAAATACAGCACTCATTTTTATTAAAAACAAAAGAAAACATAACAATAAATAGAGCTTTCCTTAAAATGATAAGTAGTATCTATCTAAAACCAAGAGTAAGTATTATCTATAATGGGGGATAAACTTGAAGCTTTCCTAATAAGATCAAGCATGAAGCAAAAATATCCATTATCTCTATTATTATTTAATGTTGTGTTAGAAATGTGAACTCCAGTAATAAGACAAGAAAAAGGAATTGAAGGAATAAGAATAGAAATGAGGAAACAAAAACATCACTCTTCACAGATGATATGATGGTATAGTTAAAGAACCTTAGAGAATGACCTAAAAAAGCCAAAACAATTAACAACTTTTAAAAATTTGCAGCAAATAAAACCCCTCAAATCATCAGCATTTCTATATATTACCAATAAAACCTAGCAAGAGGAAATAGAAAAAGAAATTCCATTTAAAATGACCACAGATAACATAAAATACATGAGAATCTACCTGCTAAGACAAACCCAGGGATTGTACAAACATAATTACAAAACACTTTCCATACTAATACAGTTGCACACAGGAACAGTAATATTATGATGATGATTAACTATAAAAGACTTAACTATTCTGATCAAGACAATGATTCAAGACAATGCCAAAGGACCCATTCTTTCTATTTCATGTATGTTTCCAATAATCAACATATTGGACTCTGGTTTTTAATCCATTCTGCTATCCTTTTCCATTTTATGGGTGAGTTCACCCTTTTCATATTCACAGTTACAATTGTTAATTGTTTATTTTCCTCCTTCTTATTCTCTTATACTTTTCCTTCTCTTTCTCCTACCTGCTTTTTAAGATTTTGTTGTGAGTCTGACTAATCCCTCCCTTTATATTCCATCTCTCATATTCCTTACTCACTTTTCCTTTAACCTCTGTCTATCCTGTTTCCCCATTCATTGAAATCTGTTTCTGTACCCAACTTTTTGTGAGTGTGTATGTGTGTGTGTATTTTTCCCTTCTTTGATTAGTTCAGATAAGAGTGATGCTCAGATATCTTGAAAACCCCCACTCCCTCCTCCTTGTTGAATAGACTTTTATTTTCACACCCCATTTGTGTGAGATAATTTTATCCACTTTCCCTCTCCTTTCCTCCCTCTCTCAATGTATTCATCTTCTCTATTTTTTTCTAGGATCATAAAAAGACAGGCTTTTTCTTTAATTAGGTTCACTCTGTCCAGTGATGATAATAAAGTTCTGAAGGACTATATATATATTATCTTTCCATATAGGAATACAAACAATTTAACTTTGTTTAGTCATTCATGATTGCTTGCTCATATTTATCTTTTTGTACTTTCCTTGGTTTCTATATCAAATTCTCTTCTCAGTACTGATCTTTCCAACAGGAATATTTGAAAATCCCATATTTCATTTAAATTCCATTCTCTCCCTCACTTTCCCTCTCCCCTGTGTCTCTTTGGTAATGGAATTTTTTTCTTTTTACTTGTAGCATTTTTTTGTGAGCCCGGGAGCTCAGAATTTTGGCTGCAATATGCCTGGAAGTTTTTATTTTGAAGTTTCCTTTAGATGGTAACCAGTAGATTCTTTCAATTTACACTTTAATTTCTTGTTCTAAAGCTCTGGGCAGTTTTCCTTCATGGTTCCTTGAAATAGGTTATCTAGGCTCTTTTTTGATCATGGCTTTTAGGTAGTCCAAATTATTTCAAATTATCTATTTCCCATATTATTTTTTGCTATGACATACCTCACATTTTCTTCTATTTTTTCCCAGTGTTTTGACTTAGAATATTTCTTGATGTCCAATGAAGTCATTAGCTTTTATTTGGTCAATTCTAAATTTCTGGAAGTTATTTTCTTGGACAAAGTTTTGTGTCTCTTTTTTCCAAGCTACCAATTATATTTTCACATATTTCTTCCACAACTCCTTTCTTTCATTTTTCTACCGTTCTCATTTGGTTTTAAAAATCATTTTTTAAGTAATTTTTTAAATGCTCATTTTAACACTTCTGGGAATCCTGGTTGTACTTATATCCACACTACATTTTTTTTTCTGTGAGTCTTTGCTTGTAACTTTTTCTAGGTAATTCTCTTCTAGAATTGTGTCTTGAACTTCCTTGTCACCATAATAGCTCTTTATGGTGGGATTCTTGTTTTAATTGTTCATTTTCCTAGATTATTTCCTGACTTTGGACTATCTGTTATTGTTGAATTCTGCACATTGTGTGTGTGTGTGTGTGCGCGTGTGCGTTTGTCTGTCTGTCTGTGTGAATGTCTGTCCTGAGCTTCTGTTTTCTTGCATTCTGCTGCTTTCATAGCTTAGGCTGGGGAGAGGTCTGCTTACTGCCTTTCTGGTCTTAGATCTGCAAATTCTTCAATGAAGCTTGAGTCTGTTGACTTGTCCCTGGTTGGGAGTTTCAGTAGGACATTGCTGGAGTCAGTTACATTAGCCACCTTGGAGGCTCTGAAGATTAAGAGTGACTAAACTTCAGGCTCCTCTCTCATTTGGAAATTCTGCCTTGATTATTCTCTTGCAGGCTTCCCTGCCAGGCTGGAGGCTAGACACCTGGGATTAGAGCCACACAATTTCTGTTTGCTTCCAAACTTGATCTCTGTTAAGTACTCAAGTAGTACTAGTTAGTGCCATTCATATGTGCAGATCCCTCCCCTCAGTCTGATCTAGAACTGGGTAGTGGGTGATAGAGTTGCCCATTTTATACCCTATTCTAGTTATGAGATTCCCTGGAATTTCTTCCTACCCTAATCCTTCCTGCCCAGGCTGGCTCTCTTTCAATCCCTAGGCACTGGAATAGCTCACATGCTACTGTGTGCTCCCAGAAAGACTCCCATGCCCAGTGTCCCCAGATCTTTCCTCTCTGTCTTCCTAAATATCTCCAGGCTGGGAAAATGACTCATTGTGACTCTTGGATTTCTGGATCAGAATTCAGTTTGATGCAGTTTCTAAATCTTTGTGGACTTCGTTAGGGAATTAAGCTGTACTTCCTGCTACTCCTCCTTCTGGTCTGAGCCACTTGAGTTTTCTAAGTCAACTGTTATCTGAAAATAAACAAGCATTTGCCCCCCTCCCCTTTGCCTATGATTATTCTATTAACTCCTTTTTCTTATTTTATTCTTATAGCTATCTTTTCTAGTAATATGGAAAATTATAGAAATAGTGGGCATTCTTGCATCAGTGAATTTACTGCTTACTCTTTCAGGGTTTCTTTATAACAAATAGTTCTGTTCCTTATTTTGAGATAATTATTTGATTGTGATCATATTAAAGAAAGGTCCTTAAATTGTTTTTCTAATATAAATGAGTATTGTATTTAGTGAAAAGCTTTTTTTTGGATTTATAGCTATTATCCTATGATTTGGGTAATTTTTATTATTAATATAATTAATTATGGTTATAATTCTCCTAGAGTTGACTGATCATTGCATTTCTGACATAATCATAAAAATAATTTTTGATATATTGCTATAGACCCTTTGCTTTTGTTTTCTTTTTTTGTACCCAAAGTGTTGAGTTCGAAAGTTTAGTGTATGATAACATAGAAAATAATTCTATGTTATCTCCCCCTGTTTTGAATATGTTCACCATATTTTTCTCACTTAAGGAAGTTAGTAGAATATTATTTTTTCTATTTGGACTGAAAAAATAGCATCGAAGTTATTTCCCCCCTTAGGTGATAGACAAATTGACTGGAATATTCAAGAGATACAACACATATTTTTTATTAATTTTTCAATTTCCTTTTTTTGAGATTTTTCTAAATATTAAGTTCTGTTTTCCCCCATCTTTCTCAGTCATTCTTAAACTTTTGTTTCTTTCTGAGATTATCTCTAGTTTATCCTATGTATATATATTCTTTGTACATAGTTTTTACATACTATCTTCCCCATTACACTCTGAGTCCATTGAGAGAAGTAACTTTTTTTTTCTTTTTTGCCTTTCTTTGTATCTGCAGGGCTAAGCACAATAGATCTCACACATAGAAGGTTCTTAATAAATGTTTGTTGCCTGTGCTTGACTTGATTCTAAATTTCTTCTTTTGCTAATTTGGATATTTTATATCTATGCACATATTTACAAACTTTGTTGAAGTTTTCAGGGTTTTTTGTTTGTTTATAAATGAAGACAATAGTTTCTCCTTTTTTACTGTGAATTCATCTCTGATCATTTTTAACATAGTAATTTTTCTTTGTTCTCATTTCTCTTTCTCCCAAATCAAATTACCAAATGGTTTAGATGTTTTGTAACCCTTTTGCAAAATAGTATTTTATCTATCAGTCTTTTTATTTTTAATTGTGTTTTTCTTCTCTTTATATTTCCAAAATGTATTTTTGGTTATTTTTTGAAATTATCAGAATTAATCAATTTTTTCATCTTCTGGCATTTTGGAATTGTTTGCTAGTGAAGCTAGGCTTCATCAATAAGGCTGATCAGAGTCGCCTGACCACTCTGCTGGAGGATGCTCTAAACAACTTCAATTTTGCAAGGAACAACTCAGCTGCTGTCATTGTCTCTTCCTAGTGCTTACTCCTATGCCCTGGGCTGTGACTGTCATTAGACCTGCTGCAGCCCCTTGTGCCCTGTTCTCCCCAGGGAGTCAGTATTACCCAATGCAGTTCCTTCATTCCTTATTAAGAGCAGGTGAGGATGGCTCTGGTTTCGAGCATCATCACTTCCCTTCCCCTTTCTCCCTTCTTCCTTTGTACTTTGTTTATTTGTTTTGCCTGAGTACCCCATACCCTCCCAGGGATATTCATAGAGGACTAGCACTCTAATGTGAAGGCTTGTAGAGCCCTTTTCGGGGCTGCACAAACACCTTTCATGTTCACATTTCACCGAACTCTCAAAGTGGTTACAAGAAACTACAGTTTCTTGCATGTGCAGCAGACACACCCCAGCAAAACTGTCTCAGCAGATGGGCTAACCCAGGTTAAGGGTAACCAACAGGTCTCAGGTCCATTGGTGAGTTAGGGGAATATGTGCTCCAAGAATGTGAAGACTTCCCCCAGTGGTATGGATGGATAAGAACAATTTATTCTAATGGCTATGAAGGTGACTAAAGCACCATATTGAAATACTTAGAGCTTGGTCAGTCATTGAAGACACCAAAGTCATCCATTGCATCCTGAGCCATCAGTAGTTATCTTGACTTTTGTTTTGCCACTGGGCTTTGATGACTATGGAAGAGACAGTGAAGCTGATGACTGTTCAATTCTGTATCACTTAAATCCAATTCACACAAAAGTCATCACTGTGTAATGTCATTGGTCCTCTTTGTAAACAAAGGACTAACAACAACACACTTCATTTCTTATCCTTCCCCCACTCCTACCAGCCTTACCTAGTTTGAGATTCCTAGAGATTATCGTTTTGAGAAATCAATGGAAGATAATGCTTCTTGTTTTGTTTGAAACAACTCATTTCTAATCTTTACCTTCATGTCTAGACACCCTCCCCACACTGACTAGCCCAGATCCAGATCCAGATCCAGATCCTTGCATTCTTTTAGCTACCTAATATTTTTTTTGTTTATTTGTTTTTAAAATCTTTCCTTTGTTAAGACTAGATAACAGTGTGGCTGAGAACCTCCTATTCTCATCATTTTTAGTGAATGACTTTCACCTCTGGTTTCTTCATTCTAAAAAATAACTTTTCCCTTTTTTCTTGTCCTTTTCTTCTTTGATTTCAAATATATATTTATATATATATTATTTTCACTGGGATTAGTATATATATGTATACATACATATACACACATAATACATAGATCATATATGTACATATACAAATACAACATGTTATATTATATAACTCACATATAACATTATATATATATGTATATATATATACACACATATATATTTGTTCTCTAGATGAAGGTTACATATCTTTGGACTTTTATGAGACTAATCTTCCTGAAATATTAAGCCATCCCTTAGCAAAAATAAGTTCAATAAAAATAAGTAGGTCATAAAACATTGAAAGACTGAGTTACTTTTGTTTAATTGGAAAAGGAGTACAACAAGACTGTATATTGTCATCTTATTTATTTAACTTATATGCAGAGCACATCATGAGAAATGCCAGACTGGATGAATCAAAAGCCAGAATTAAGCTTGCCAGGAGAAACATCAACAATCTCAGATATGCAGATGATACCACTCTGATGGCAGAAAGTGAAGAAGAATTAAGAAGCCTCTTGATGAGAGTGAAAGAAGAGAGTGCAAAAGCTGGCTTGGAGCTTAACATGAACAAACAAACAAACAAACAAACAAACAACAACTGTGATCAAGACATCTGGTCCCATCACTTCCTGGGAAATAGAGGGAGAAGAAATGGAAGTGGTATCAGATTTTATATTCTTGGATTCAAAGATCACTACCATGCTCCTTGGAAGGAAAGCAATGGCAAATTTGCTCAGCATACTAAACAGCAGAGACATCATTTTGCCTACAAAGGTCCATATAGTCAGAGCTATGTTTTTTTTTTTTCCATTAGCAATGCAAAGTGTGAATGTTGAACTATAAGGAAAGCTGCATGTGGTAGAACTGACTCTTTCCAATTGTGGTGGTGTAGAAGACTTTTGAGAGTCTCTTGGGAAGCAAGATCAAATCAGTGAATACTTAAAGAAATTAATGCAGACTATTTACTGGAAGGTCTAATACTAAAACCGAAGCTGAAATACTTTGGCTACATAATGAATGAGAACATGGGACTCATTGGAAAAGACTTTGATGTTGGGAAACACTGAAGGCAAAAGGAGTAGGGGACAGCAGAAGATGAAATTGATAGAAAGTGTCATGGGAACAATAAACATGAACTTGGACAGACTTTGAGAGATAGTGGAAGATAGAAGGGCCTGGCATCCATAGGGTCAGACGCAACTGAATGACTGAACAGCAACAACTTTTGTTTGCTGAATTTGCACATGAAATCTCATCTCTATTCATCTCTGACGGAATGACTGGAAGACAATGATTCTGTCAAATTTCTATTTTTTCTTATGAAAAGAATATTTAATTTCGCTAGATATACTATTTTTGGGTGCAAGCCAATTTTATTTGTTTTTCTGTATTTCATATTCTAGCATTTACTTTTATTTCTCATTTGTGTCAATGAATTGAATAGTAGCACAGCAAATTGTTCCAGGATGGTCTGAACCCCAGTGAAAAAGATTCAAAAGAATAACTAATATAATGATAATAACAACTGAAATTCATGCAGCACTTTAGGTTTGTGAAGCACTTTATATTTTTTCATAATTATTTCAAAATTAATATTTAGCCATGGTTCTCAAAGTATTACATAATTGTCACTTTTTATTAACTTTTCCTTTCATCTGAAGAGATAATATTTAAACTTTTTTATTATTGCACAGATAGATAAAATAACTGCTTTTTTGGGGAGGTGGTAATTAAATATAAGTGTTGGGATGTAATCTTACCTTCTGTTGGCTCATTGAAAGTATGATGACTCTAGTGGCAGAGAAAATGATGGGGACAATAAGTACTTCACACTATTCCCATAGTTTTGATTTCTTCTGCTATGTTTCTGTATTTTGAAATCTTTTTATTCTATGTTGTTCAGAGGTTATGAATATTTTGTGTAGTAGCATTTTAGAAACATTGTTATTAAATATTTATGGATCAGTGTAAAACTAGGTAATTGTGACAAACTGTTCCATTGGTGATAATAATCTGGTTCTAAAAAATTTTATTTTGTTGAATTCTTAAGAATATTTTTAAGTCTTTATTTTTAGTATAAGATGTTATTTGTTAGTTTATGAAAGGCTTGGGGCTTCTGATGTATAATTCTGGTCACCAGGTCAGTGGATTTCACAAGGTATGTTGTGGCACACTTTCAGTATGTGCCCTTCAAACCTCTTTTGCATACCTTCATACTCCTACATTCCTAGGTGCAACCACCGACTCTAGTTTACCATCTGCTGTACCTAGCTTGCTGTAGGGAAGATCACAACGGAAGCTTCATCCAAAGAGGCACAAACCTGTTTCCACTTTTGTGAGCCCTGAGGAAGTAACGAAAAGAAGTGATTGGGGGAGAACAGAAGGAGAGACAGAAAATCCAGATAATGGGTCTGAAGACCACAGTGCAGGAGAACCATACTTTTTCCTCTAATGTGACTATTCGTAATTCATCAAAGTAAAGAATACTGAGTCACAAGCAAAATAAATTTGAGAATCTCTGTTCTAGGCATTTGACAATTGCTAAATTTTTTACAACCTGCAGTTGCACATTACCCTTTTCTTTTGCTTCCTCACATTACCAGATTGATCAATAACTCTTGTTTTTTTTAATGAATAATCCATCTCCTATAATTTCTGTTGGTGATGGCCAGATCCTGAATGTACATAATACACTTCCTACATCTCTGTCAAGGAACCTGCATGATTCAGCCATTTGTTGGACTCTTCTTTATCAACATGTGGTTGATTGTCTTCAAGTGGATTTTGCCCACAGGGGACTTTTTGATTTCACTCTCTAATCTTAGCTGTTTTATAACCTTGACTTCCAGAAGCAGAAAAGAATGTAATGATTTGAAAACTTTAATGTGCTATGTAATTACTAATTTCTTCTACTTTTCTCCTCCTGAGGTATTATTTGTAAGGATGTCTTTGCTTCTCCCTCTTTTTCTCATGGTTTTTTTTTTTTTAACATCATTTGATGCATATTTTTTTTTCTTGTTTTGGGCTTTGTCACAAACACTCAGATATTTCCCTGAAAGTTCCATCCTACTTTTGGCCAGCTCTAATGCTTAGGAAGTTTTTTCTTTATTTTAAGCTGAACTTTTGCCTCTTAAAACTTGACCCATTGCTCCTAGTGCAGCCCTCTTAGGGCAAGTAGATCAAGTTAGATTATTTTCTTCCAGGTGATAATCGCGTATATATTTGAAGACAATTGTCATTTCTGGTTTCTTATCTCAACTCTAACATTGAGGCACCATGATCTTAAATATGTTAGAAATCTTCCTTGCTGGAATTTTGATTCATTGGACCTTATTATCTCCTTTGCCAATATTCTATCATTTAGCATTCAACAAGGACTTAATAAGCTCCTACTATTGGCAAGGAACTGATAGACGTCAGAGGACATAAAACAACAATAACAACAACAACAACAACAACAACAACAACAACAACAACAACAACAA